>NW_010293750.1:5053-43820 GCF_000700745.2 Antrostomus carolinensis
TGGGTTATAGCTAGTTTTAACTTGTGACAAATCTTGATTTGCTCTTAACTCACGTGATTTGGAAAAGCAGGTGATCAGGCACATCCTCCTCTACTTCATGCTCTCCTGGGGTACACCTTGAGTATCTCTGGAGAGCAGGACAGATCTGTCAGTGAGATCATACCACTGGAAGATGTAGCTAAGGGCTGAATAACAACACCAATGCCTTTCTTGCTGATGCAAAAAGACTCCTTCTCTTCTCTTCTCTTCTCTTCTCTTCTCTTCTCTTCTCTTCTCTTCTCTTCTCTTCTCTTCTCTTCTCTTCTCTTCTCTTCTCTTCTCTTCTCTTCTCTTCTCTTCTCTTCTCTTCTCTTCTCTTCTCTTCTCTTCTCTTCTCTTCTCTTCTCTTCTCTTCTCTTCTCTTCTCTTCTCTTCTCTTCTCTCCTCTCCTCTCCTTTCTTCTCTTCTTCTTCTCTTCATGCAGATCTAGCTCATTTTCTTTTACTATTCTTATTTCAGTCTATTTTAACTCTTAACATTTCCTAATTTGGACTCCAGTTTTCCCTTCTATCACTGGGATACTCCTTGGTTTTACATTCCCTGAGCTAGCTAGATATTTTGAACTTGATTTGGTTTCCTAGATCTTTTGCTCTTAAGTCATCCAGAGTCTCCACAGGAGAAAGGTAGCCATCATTCTATGTGCAAAAATGGCTCTAAAAGATCAGTGAAAGATCATTTTACTCCCAGCTTGTCTTTTCCAAGTGGGAGTTCTAGGCCTGAGTCTGACTCTCTCCCTAGTTCTTCCCCTCATTGATCCCTTATTCCTAGGTCTTCAAAAAGGAGGTTGCCATTTTGCTTTGTAGGCTTCACCTCTGATTTCTCTCAGGACTAGATGTGAATGTAAGATTGTATCTTGTATCCCATCCACATGGTGAAAAATCTGAAGATTTTTGGGACTTGGCACAGAGAGCTGCTACAGACAGAAGAGGAATTGGGCACACTAGTGGGCTATATCATTAAACACTATCAAAAACAGGCAGAGAATTAATGGAAAATGAGTTAAATGTCATTCTTCTTTCCATAGCTTGACATTATGATTTTTTGTCTGAGACATTAGGCAAGTTTAGCATATTTTGGTATTACTCAACAAACAGTTGATAACTACAGGGGCATGCTCAGGTACACTGATCTTTTCTGTTTTGCTGTCCCTATTTTTTCAATGTTGTAAAGTGGGGAAATGATAAACATAGGTGTAATCTCTTGCACTGTAACAAAACTGTGGAGTACAACAAGAAGTGAAATCTGAACATACTTGGGGAAAAAAAAAAGGTTTTAAATATTAGGATCTTGTTGTGTATTTCCTAATGTTTTCAGATTTTTCTTTGTTTTCACAAAATATAGGATGAAAGCACACTTTATAAAGCAAGAAAACCAAACAGATTAATACTTGTTCATATGACTCCAAGAGCTGTTGTTATCACAGAAAAAGCAGAGCATCACGAGATTCATAACAGCATTTACAAAGCTTGGTCACACTGGGTCATGTGAAGTTGTGATCTTGTCACATTGATCAGTGGCTGTTGAGTGCAGAGGAAGCTGCCTGTATGTCTGAATCATCAACTTTTTTTTGAAGTAAAAGGTTTTTAAAAGCTTACAGTGTCATCTAAAGAAACTTAATGATTAGATTAGCTTTTTTTTCCAAGAATATGCGCTTGTACCATGTGTATAACTTCAATCTACATGCCACAGTGCTTTGATTGTGGTATCAAAGCCACAATTGAACAAAATTTTAATTTTGCTCAATTGTCCATAACAAATACTTTTAACTTGAGGTGTTGATTTTCCTCATGTATCACATTTTTTGACATTATTCTAAAGACCAGGAAGGAAATTTTCAAAAGGCACAAGTGATAGTTAAGGACCTCAGTATCAATGTAAAACCTGTGAAATCCAGATGTCTAAGTACCATTTAGGTTTTTTGAAACCTCTGCAGAGGTTGTAAACCATGAAGTAGTTGCTGTCAGAGGTCAGGTCAGACTCATTTGTTGTTATTTTCATTTGTTGCACCTCATCTCCCAGCCTAAAGAGGAGGTTAAACACAGTGTGTGTTCTTTGGGTATCTTTATGAATAGCAAAATGCTGTAAGGTAGTGCAGGCGTAGCTACGAACACTGTTGCCAGGGTGCGTTGTAAAACAGATTGTGTGAGCTTGTTGTTAAAAGAGATGTTTACATACTCCTGCTAGGTATAGACTGATGGACCCTGAATTATATATATATGTATAAAGTGTGTTTTATATATTAAAAATCATGTGTTATATTATATTCATTATATTATATTATAAATACATTATATATATCCAGTAATGTGGAGGAGGTTGTGGGCCATGGAGATAGATGCTGGTATCTTTCAACAACCTCTGACCAAAAATATTCTGTGTTTACTAATAATTCTCTGCTACTATGTGTTTGTAACCAGAAAGAGAGATATGTACAAGTGGGTACTCCTGTTCCTATGGATTTCTTAAAGCACACAGCTTTAATGTTCATCAGAGGCTTTGGATTTATCGATCTTTACCTGACTGTTTTGGAGGGGAAGAAGACTCTCCCAGTGCTGTGGGGATGTAGACACTTTGCTTTACTGGCTCCATTTCAGCAACTCGCTCTGTGCTCAACAGCTGATTTGCCTCTTCCTCCCATGTAGTGTCTTGTGCATGTTCACTTCATATGATCTTGCTGATCTGTTTTCTCGTTGTGTCCTGCTGAAATAAACGCCTAAAGATTTATTACATTAATGACTTTGGACATTGCTAGATAAAGAGAAGAAAAACCTGCATCCATCTAAAAGGTACCGAGAAAGGAAGAAGCATTTATTATTCCTTTCCAGCTCTGCCAACATTCCCTTGCTTAGAAGTAATAATTTATGCCCCATTTCTCATTTATACTAAGCTCTCTTTGGGATAATTTCTTCTGGGATCAACATTTTTCCTTTCCCCATTCCTGATGTGGACCTGAGAACCCCTCAGAAGAGCCAGAGTGGAGCAAGAGTGGCCTAAACAGAGCTGGTATTGGGGCCTTTGTGCACTCCCTCGGGGATGAAAAGGAGGGAATGCAGAGCTCAGTCTTCTGAAGTGGTGCTTCCCCACCACACACAATTTCCCTCTTGCAATGAAGAGGGACAAAATGGTTTTCCCCTCAAGAGCAGCAGACAGACACTAAAAAACAGTGATGTGCTGCCTAAAAGGAGCAATGGACCCTGCTTGCCTTTGCTGTTGCTGAGCTGGTGTGCACCAGGCACATTCAAGTTTTTGTCTCCATGTTCAGTGGCTGGCAAGTACACTGCCCACTGAGAGGCCTCACGTGCTTGAGACTGTAGGGACAGGAGAGTTTTTTCACTCCTCAGCTGTGTGTCTGTTGATGTTCTTTGCAAAGGATGGGACAATAGCACCCAGCTGTGTTTTTACAGAGGGGACAGCTGAAAAGCTTTGGGCCTCCCAGGAAGCAAAAGCTGAATTTTTTTAAGACAAATGCTGCCTGCAGTGCTAGCACAGAGGGTAAACGTTTGGCTCCAGACAGGCGGCACAGGTTAATGTCACTAAAACATCCTGAAGTGCTATGGGAAGTTCTGCTTGGTGGTGGGGAGGCAATGGCAGTCATCGCTGACCTATAAACAGGATGAGGGAGCAGCAGCAGCAAAGCAGAGAGACAGTCACTGGCACTGCGTTGACAGGCAGACACTTAAACAAAGCCAGGGAGGAAGCTCTGTTTATATCTGGAAAAGAAATCCTAAACTATAGGATGCAAATCATGGACGTACATGGCTATAAATAGCTACAGAAGGGTAATATGACTTAAAAGACTTAGTTGTGCCATAAAGACTCCATCTCTATATTTAGAATGGATGGCATACACTTATTACTTTTTATTTACATTATGTGCTTATTTTTCACATATTTAGCATTACTCATTATGCTTTAACTGGGTTTTTTAAACAGGGATGAGAAAACTTGCATAAATAAAATAATAAACTTGTGTCCTTTTATAAAAATGAAGAGGCTAAAAAAAGTTAGAGGGCTGCCAGACTTTTCAGGCAGTCACCTAAGAGATCCAGTCACCAGTAGTTTGATGTTTGGGTATGAAATTTTGTTTTATTAGATTAACAATAATGCTTTGGAAGCCAAAGGGTAAGTAGAATATAATAAATATTTTGGGGGGCTTTTGATTGTGTTCTCAGGGTTTGGGGATTGTAATCAGAAGGCAAGTGAGAGTGTAATTCCCCCAACATTATTCTGCCAGAGGAAACGTGGATGAGAAACAATCTCTATGCAACCACTCCCAGGTGCAGGTAGAGATCTTTCCACCTATGCACATAGGTAATTAGGGACTTTCACCTCCAGCTTTTGCTAGACTAACAGATAGATCTCAGTATGGGGTTTTTTTTATTCATTTCAGTGGGTTTTTGCACCAGTTGTGGTAGTTAAGAAAGTTACGAACGAGAATAAGTCAAGATACTTTTATTACAAATAGTTTTTCTGCTGAACTGGATGTGGTGAAATAATGCTGATGAGGTACATATACTTACAGCATTTGTGGATGTGGTCATTTGTTTCTTAGTGGATTTATTTATGTGGTATAAAAGAAGAATTGCATTCAAAAAACTGTCAGTCACTGGGACTAAGATACCTGATGGCACTTTTTTACCAGATAACAGTTCTGTGACCTTCGAGGAATTCTGTCCTTCTATGGGTTGTTATGCTTGTAGTTTTGAATTTTCCATTTTCATTTGTAACACTCAGACTGCTTTCACAACGGCCTTTCTGGCTTTTCTTAAAAAAATAATGAGTATCATTGTTTATACACATAACATAAAAACCTATGTTTAATACTTCTGGTATTCTATGCAGACATGAATACTTGGTTTAAGGAACAAATGAAATTACTTGCTGTTCTGTGTTACAGTAACATGCTGTGTCTGACTTTGTCTCACAAAGTAAAGGAGAGGTAAAGCTTTTCATGCCCTCAAGTCACCTGGACTAATAGATGTTGCATAACAACTCCGGTTTCATTTGGAGTGGCATTGTAATTTCCAACTTGACTGTCAGACTCATTTCTTTCACAGCATGGCATGCTGTGCTTTCTGCACTGTGCAACTTCCACAACTGAGTTTCTTTACTAAGGCTCAGAGAGGAAATGTCAGAACTTCTGAAGCAACGTGATTCTCTGCCTTACAAACATCCTCATGGCTGCAGGATCAGCTTAGGAAGAAATAAAGCTTTCATTGTTTGATCTCTGCAGGAGTTGTTTAAACACAAGGAATTAATGTTAGGTTAATGTGCTTTCTTTACAAATGTCTTCTTTCTAACTGGAGGGGAGAGTTTTGCTCTGTCCTGGCAGTGCCTTTGGAACAGGTTCTGCCCAGAAGGTAGGAACCCCCACAGCTTAGTCTTCAGGACAAAGGCAAAGGTCTTCTTTTCCTTCTCTGAAGGAAAAGAAAAAATCAAACAATCATTCACGGAGCAGTTTTGATGGAAGGGAACACAGTTTCTCTCCTCCTGTCCGGGGTAGTATGACTAACATGATACATCAAAATAAGGCCTACAGCAATATATATAATTCCTTCTAGCCAGCGGCTATTTCAGCTCTTATCTTCTAGGGAGTTTCACTTTGAAAGATACTTTTTCCTCCCTGTTTTCAAAAGCTATGAGAGCTCCATAGAATCATGCCCACTGTATCCAACTCTAGCTGCTTCATAGGTGTCAGAAGGACCTGTTTTGGTTGAGCACTCATACTTGCTTGAGGTCGAGATGTTTAATCCAGTATTCCTGAAAAGCAGGGAACACACAGAAAGTGGGGAAAGCTCAGTTTCCCCAGGATGAACACATCTTGGAAGCAGTGTACTTGTGATCAGTATCACTGAGGACGTGCTGCATACCTATCCTACAGTTAAAAAAAAACCCTAATCAAAGCAGGCATTGAAACAAAAGCAAAATCTGCTCAGGTCAAGTGATGTGTTTTTGTTAACTGTCAACACAGCAGTCAGAGTGATTAGTAATTGTTATTTGATTTTTTAAACTATTTGCCACTGATCCTGAGCCCACTTCAAGTTTGTTTGCTCCAGTCCCTTCTCTTCTGAAGACAATCACAGAATTGCTCAGGTGGGAAGGGCCCTCTTGATATTATCTAGTCCAATCCCCTTGCCCAAACCAGTCAGTCATAGCATATTGCCCAGAACCACATCCAGATAGATTTTAAATATTTCCAAGAATGGAAACATCACAGCCTATATGGCCAACCTGTTCTTATGTCTGACCATTGTCACAATACTGAAGTGTGTTCTTGTATTCAGAATTTCATGTGCTTCAGTTTGTGCTCTTTGCCTTTTGACCTGTCACTGGGCACCACTAAAAAGGTCCAGGCTCCATCCTTTTTACATCCCTCCTTCAGGTATTTATATACATTGGTAAAATTCCCCTGAACCTACTCTTCTCCATATTAAACAGTCCCAGCTCTCTCTGCCTTTCCTCATATGAAAAATGCTCCATTTCCTTAACTGTCTTTGTGGTCCTATACTGGACTTGCTCCAGTAAGTCCATGTTTTTCTTGTACTGGGGAGCCCAGCAATGGACCCACCACTCCAGGTCTGGCCTCACCAATGCTGAGTAGAGGGGAAGCATCACCTCCCTTGACCTGCTGGCAACACTCCTCCTAATGCAGCCCAGGGTACCATTGGCCTTCTTTGTCGCAAGGACACATTACTGACTTGTGTTCACCTTGGTGTCCACCAAGACCCCCCAGGTCCTTCTCTGCAGAGCTGCTTTCCAGCTAGGCGACCCCCAGAAAACAGTGGTGCCCAAAGTCATCCCTCCCCAGGTACAGAATTTTGCATTTCACTTTGCTGAACTTCATGAGTTTCCCGTAGACCCATTTCTCCAGCCTGGTGAGATCCCTCTGAATGGTAGCACAATCCTCTGGTATATCAACCACTTCTCCCAGTTTTGTATCATCTGTGAATATCCAGGTTTCCAATGAAGATATTAAAGAGTACTGGCCCTGGGGTGCACCACTAGTGACTTGCCTCCAACTGGACTTTATGCTGCTTGCTGATCACCACCCTCTAGGTCTGGCTTCTGATTCAATTTTCAGAACCACCTCACTCTGCACTTTTCTAAACTGTACTTCGTAAGCTTAACTATAAGGATGTTGTGGGAGACAGTGTCAAAAGTGTCCTTCTCTCAAAATTTGCCTTGCTTTCTTTTCCACAGTAATGCTGACATTTCTGTTTTGGTTTGCTTTGTTTGAAACTGTTTTTAACAATTGACTTCAGTGGTTTTCTCTAATAGAGAGATTTATGTTCTCTTTTCAGGTGAGAAAAATGTGATTTTATGTGTTAAAACCCACTGGCAGTTACGTGCCCTGCAATGCAGTCACTGCTGTGTAAGTCCTCTCCCTTAGCTCAGGCATGTTTGCATCCAAGTGCTATTTTCCTTACAGCATTTAAGGGACCAAGGCTTAGTCTGAAGAGTGCAAGACCACTGCCACAGGCAGTGACATTCCCCACCAACCAAACACAGCTTGCAGAAAGTTTTACATGACATATGACTTCCAGATGCAATTTCCAATTCTAACATCCCTCTGGTTCTTTCTGCATTTTACTCAGTATGTTAGTAATAGGTTAGTGGCATTTGGGCTGGAGGAGTAGCATGTGACAAGGGGGAAGTTTATCAAACACATAATTTAGCAGATATTTCTCTGCTGTGAAGTGCTGGAACTTTTCAAGGTGGTGTGCTAAGTCCCTGCTTGTGACTTTTGGGACTTCTTGCCCCAACTCAGGACTGACCAACTTCTATTCTGAAGATCTCATCTGGGCACAGGGCTTCTGGGTCCTGAGCATCTCTGAATAGCTCTACCACATTTCTAAATTACCTATTTGAATCAGTCCATGTTTGGAGGGCTAGACTGACCACTGCCATTAAAATAATTTTTGTTGCTCTGCTATTAAAAAGGAACAACGCAGATGCAAACTGTGGCATTTGTAACATACTTAGTATTTTTGTTAATTCCCTATTTGCCATTGCATTTGCATTCATTGCCTTGAGCTGTTTTAGAAAGTTAAAAATATGAGCAAAGAGAAAGTGTCAAGAAAATGCTCTAAAAACTTATTAAAATTTTATCTTCTGTTTTTCTCAGATGGAGGAGTTGGTTGTTACGTGTTACTTTTCACGGTGCATATGCGCTTGGCTACAGTAGGTTAAAAGGAAATCAAGGGTGGTGCTGCTAACATTCCACCCTCAGCTCCCTATTCACCTCTTGTCATCCACCCTTGCATTTAAACTCAATCGTTTTACCCACCCAAGTAGTTTCCATGTGAAATTGTACTAATGGAGATCTGTCCCATAACATGCAGAGCTGTTGAGCTGTTTTTGTAATTTCCATCTTTCTTTTTGAATTTCAAGTGTTTCCGACTCGCTAAATCCTGATTTGGGTTAACATCCGGACTACACCTATGCATGTGTGATTCAAGGATCATGCCATGTTGAAGTAAGAGGCTGATTATACATGAGATCTCAACTTTGTTGTGGTTCAGGGACATTAGATATTGAGATTTTGGTATAACTCTGTGTTTACCAGGAAGGAAAGGGCCAGAAAGGGAGCTGATAATTATTTGAATGGAGTAGGACCTTGGGCATTCATGTTCTGCATGCCCTGCAAGGTCTGCACACCCATTCGCACTGACAAAGGGTTAGAGACATGCCTGGCACCAGGCAGAGGTCAGTCCTTTCAGGAATACTTGCTACATTTTTACATCTTGTCATCTCCTACCTGTGTCTTGGCAGAGCTTGAGAAATGCAGTGTTAACACCAGATTTTACACACCTTTTTTACATTTCCCTCTTCCAAAGGTCTTTCACTTCCCCTTCTCAGTCCAAGCTTCCCTTTCTTTTTGTTTTGTCTTCTCCTTTCAGTTTCCCGCATTTTCCTTCACTCCTTTTCTCTATTAGAAATCTACCTCCATGTCAGGAGAGGCCAAAGCTGGGGTTGTATCAACGAGGTGTCTCATAGGAAATAAGCACTGGGTTGCACTGTAAGCTTTTACACTTGCTGTAAAATTTGCTTTTACATGCTGCAGCATGGCCTGTTTTTACACTTGGCTGTCAGAAGATGTGCAAGAGAACATGCTCAGCAAGAGCTTGGGGCATTGGGGTGAAACAACTGGTGTGGAGCTGGCAAAGGCCCCCTGCCCAGGGAAAGAAAACCACGTTTCATTCTGGGCCACAGAGGAGCCTTCAACTCTGACTGGGTTTAACATGCTGAATGTTTTCTGTTGCTTGGGTCTATAGCAGCCCTCACATAAATGTGCAGGAGAGGAGCTAGGCAGAGGTGACAGCATGACTACATTTATTATCAGTGGTCAGAGCAAGCCTGGCTGTGTGCAGGGGGCAGCAGGGTCTGGGTTCCCTTTCTTTCCTCTGCCTACTGTAAGCTCACATTTTACCTAACTCCCTGTGTCAGAGGCTGTCCCAGCTCCTAGACTGTAGGTTTATTCTCTCTCTGTTTCTCATCCAAGAAGTATTTAATCAGTCTATGCAAAGTGGAATTATTTCAGCAAGAGCTGTCCTTTTATGTGTACTTAGAGTGTTCATTGGGGACATGAAATCTCAAGTATTTTCAGGCTGAGGAAAGACCCTACATCTAAGTGCTGCTCAGATGGATGAGCCACTGGCAGGGGGTTTGTCCAGGGGAAGGTCCTTGTGGGGTCATTTTAAAAACACCTACCTGTTGAGTTTCTGCCCTATTACTACGATTCAGGGAACTAAAGGGCTGTTTAGACACAGGCAGTCTTGGACTTGCTTTGATTTTTACGTATCTGGAGAATTTAACTTCTAGAGATGTAGGAAGCAGCTGGAAGCAGCACTGGGGACTTCACATACCTCCAAGCCCAGGGGATGGGATCTTGAGGAGACAAGACAACAGAAAGGCCCTTTTGTAGATCCAGTACATGGTGAAAGAAAAGTCACATATGTCATTCCTTCATAGTTAACTTAGGAGAACTGTCTCCCTGAAGTACCTACTTTCCTATAGTTATTTCTGGGGCAAAGACAGATGAATATGAGAGAACAGAAACAATGGAAACTGCAACAATCAAATAAATTTTATTCTGTCACAAGGCCTAGACTTCAGAAGTATTTACTCCATGCTTAAATCCCTCAGCTTTCATCATGATTCTCTCCCATTTGTTCACCTAGCAGAGCCCTGCCTGTATTTGCTAAGATAAAGCAGCAACCTGTCATACCTCAGCTCTTTCTGCAGAAATGCCAAGCAATTTTTAATTTTCAAAAAACTCTTAGCTGCAAAAGCATTAGCTTAAGTACAGTTCCTTAGTCTGACACTGACATTTGGCCAGGTGCTTAATGCTCATAGTTATAGAAGGATGTTTCTCACAGGAAACATTTAAAAACCTAACAAATAGTACACCAAAGAATGTGCCATAAAAAAAAAAATAGGAACAAAATCATAATTCAGGGACTGTCAGACTATTCTGTGACGTTTTGGTGCAAACTTTATTCTACTTGTTAACAAAACCATAGTTCAAAATTTGCTTGCCATTTCTTTCTACCAAAGTGTGAAGTGTTCATTAACAAATTGATTCATGCATCTTAGAAACTTGACACGTCTCATTTTGTAAGAGCAAGCTTTCCTCAGAAACCTGTTTTCCACTGCTTGCTGTAAATATAATGTTGTTAACCTGTCTCTTTTGTCATAAAAACCTGCTCTTATAATGGATACTGAAAATATTAAGATAAAAGAAGAAATTTATTGTTTTTGATCAAAACTGTTGAAGCTGAATTGGGGTGATTATTATTATTGTTAATCTCATTTTGAGATAGATTTTGTACCTTCTGTCTCACCAAATGTAAAAAGCCTCTTAAAGTCTTTAGCAGGTGGCACTTTGTAGCTTCCAAATCTCTTGAACTGGAGGATTTCCTGGGGTCACCAAAAGAGTAGAGGAACATCACTGACTCTAGAAAACCTAACTGACATAAATCACTTTATGCAAACTCAGTTTATATAACTTTATATAACTGTGCTAAAAATATTCAAAATTAATTAGTTGCATCCTTCGCTCTCCTTTGGTCAGCAATGACAAGATTTCTTTTTTTTTTTTTCCTAAATGGCATACACATGTGTATATTGCTATGTGACACCAGAAAATTGTATTCTACCACTGTGATTATCTGTTGTCTGTTTTTTTCTCTCATCTGCAGTATTTTTTATCCACATTCTATTGTCTATTTTCAAAACCAAAGACAAACCCAAAATGACTGTGTTAGATATGTCTTGATGCTAATGGTATCCTGGGCTGCATTAGGACTGTTGCCAGCAGGTCAAGGGAGGGGATCCTTCCCCTCTACTCAACACTGATGAGGCCACACCTGGAGTGCTGAGTCCAGTTTTGGGCTCCTCAGTACAGGAAAGACTATGACATACTAGAGAGAGTCCAGTGAAGGGGCACAAAGATGATTAGGGGACAAGGAAAGGCTGAGAGCTGTGACTGTTCAGCCTAGAGAAGATGTATTAGTGTACATAAATACCTGAAGAAAGATATAAAGAGGATGGAGCCTGGCTCTTTTCAGTGGTGCGTAGTGACAGAACAAGAAGCAATGGGCACAAACTGAAATGCAGCAGGTGTCATCTGAATATCAGGAAACAATTTTCTACTGTGAAGGTGACAGAGCACTGGTATATGTTGGTCAGAGAGGTTGTGGACTCTCCATCCTTGGAGAGACGCAAAAGCTGTCTGGACATGGTGCAACTGGCTCTAGTTGACCCTGCTTGAGCAGGGATGTTGGGCCAGATGACTTCCAGAGGTCCCTTCTAACCTCAACCATTCCATGATTTTGTCTTCAGTAAGGCTTAAGGAACCAATGAAGGAACAGAAACAATATTGTATGTCTTCAGTGAGATGACCAAGCAGTTGTATTGGGTAACTATTGAAAAATGAATTTAGTTTGACAACAGTCTACATCAATACGTGGAGTGCAAAGAAAAAATCCTTCTTCCTTGCCTTCCTTCCTTCCTTCCTTCCTTCCTTCCTTCCTTCCTTCCTTCCTTCCTTCCTTCTCTTTCTTTCTGTCTTTCTTTCCCTCCCTCTGTCCCTTTCCCTTTCCCTCTCCCTCTCCTTCTCTGTCTTCTTTTTATATATGTTTAGGAGAAACTTCCTGAAAAGTTTCCTGACCCTCCATTAAAAAATTCACTGAGAGAATCCATCAGCCTTCTTTTCCCTGGTTCACTGTGTCATGTGATATTTATCTTTTATCAAATTCTGTTGTACAGTCCCATGGAGGCCACAGTTAACATTGGCAGGCATTGTATCAGTGACTCAGTCTGCCCTGGCCCCAAATCAGAGTAGAAACAGGAATGTTAGGCCCCTAAATTAGAAATGATAAAATGATGAAAATGGAGAAAGGAAAGGGGTTAAAAAATATTTATTCTGGGTAGGATTCAGAGAAGCCTCTGACCTTGGCCTCTTTGCTTGCTGGAGAGGACACTGTCCTCAACTTGATTATGAGATAGAGTTGAAATGCAACGTAAAAATGATTCCAAATATCTGTTGCCAGGAAGCAGATGACATACTAAATTGCTCTGTAGATTGAGTGCTTAATTCAGTGATTTCCTGCTGCAGCAGTTGCCAGTTTACAGCCATTTTGTCTTTTTTGGCAAAGCGACTGCTTTTAGATGGCTGTCTCCAGTAGTCTTTCCTACGCTTCCTGTTGTAGGAAGGCCTGTTTCCTGACTCGAGAGTCCTGATTAGGCTCTGCACTATTTTAGTCTCCAAAATGCCTCTGTAGCAGGTTGTTTCTCTGCATTTGATACTGATTTGTGGGAAGTGAAGCCAGATCACAGTCTGGCCACAATAGAGCATCTGAATCCTTTGAGAAATCTAAAAAACTACTGTAGCTCAACTGAAAAGAACTGATGCTTAAAGTAGTATTCAGAAATACAATGGAAATCCAAGTATTTATTTTTTCAGTGAAATTTCACTCTGTTTGTTTCTTTTGGTTTTGGTAACCACAGCCTACCAGCTTCTTTTTAAGTACCTCTCAAGGTTAGTTTTCTGGCTTTAATGTTCACAGAATCTCTTGGTCTAGATCCTTTGTACCTCTGTAGGAATAAATATGTTTTCCACCTCCTACTCAGTATATTGTACACTTAGATTTTTGGCTTTGCTGGTGGTGGGGGTGGGAATACAATCCTGACATAACTAGGAAGACTTTGCAGCTGTATAACTTACTTCTTTTGACGTGGGAGTGTATGCTCAATGGCTGGTACTAAAAAGGAGTTAAAGGCCTTTTATCCTTCCCCTATAGCCACAATAATAAGGTCCTATTCTAGGTCTGAACAAACTATGACACAGTATTGCTCAAGCCTCCAGATATTTGTTATATCTGGAGTTACAGTTACAAGTGGCAAGAAATAAAATTTTGTCCTGACTGATACAGGTAGCATAGACATGAAAGGAGACTTGTAAAAACCAAAATTATTTACTTTGGGATATTATTTCATTCATATGTTTTGTTAAAACACTCCATTTTTCCTGTGTTGGAAGGTTTCCTGTATACCTGGCCATAGATACCCCATTGCTGCAGCTCCAGCAAGGATAAGGGCCCTTGAATTCCCAAAGGCAGAGGGAAGACAGTTCAAGAGTTTCTTTGTCTCTCTTGTGAGTTGCTCTTCATTCTACATCCTTCTTCTGTAAAGCAGTCATGCAATACCTGTTGCTTGCTCTTGACCTCATATTTTCCATATTTAGGAGTAAGGAGTTAAATGCTGACTTGATCGACACTGGAGTTTGTGTTGTCATGGCCTGACAATGTAAGACAACAAGATGCTGTTCCCCCCAGGTTGCAGAACAAGACATTCTTTCTTAGGTTTCTTCCCCCTTCTGACCATTCACTTTTTGTTTTATTCTCTCATTATTATTTTTCTTCATTCTCTTATTGAGAATCCCAACCTCTTTTTGCTTTACCATGCTTCATCTCTGTTCACTGCCCAGCTCAGATGGTAGAAAATATGAGTCTTTTCTGGATGCAAATTTATATGAGATATTCTTTAATATTCTTTTTAAAAAAGAGGAAGTTAACCCAGAAGCCCTTAACTGATATTTTAATAAATGAGAGGTTTAGGCAGAGGCCAGAAAATTAATTTAACACTCATCCAGACTGCTGCATCTGTGGAAAAGTGATGCAGTTCTGTGGCTCTGGTGGAGGCCTACACTTTAGCTTTCTTGAACCCTTTATAGTGTCCTCTGTAACATTGCTGTGACTTAGACAGTTTTTGTTGTTATTGCTTAAATATACAGATATTGGCTCTTGCATAGCTTTGTTCCTCCAACTCACTTTTGTCAGGAAAGAATTAGATTACGTTTCAGCAGAGTCTACTGCAGTCCCAATCTGAGAGTCCCTGTGGTTGTTTCAGGAGCACACAGAGTGATTCGTACCAACTGGAAAGCTGCAGCCCTGTGACTTTGCCCCTCCTGCCACAAATCCAAGCCTGTTCCTACTGCTGCTGTGTTTGCACTTGCCCGAGGGCTTTATGACCTGGTCTGACAATAGCAGACAAGCTCAGTTTGTCTGTGACAATCTGTAAGTGAAAAATGTTATCCTTGTAATGTAAATGGAATCCTCATACACTAGAGGATTCCAGTGTATATTCTTCTAGGATGAAGTTCCTTTCAGAAAGAGCTAAAAATAACATTCTGTAAACTACTCCAGGGAGTCACAAGGTAACCAGCATGCATGTCCTTTGCCATAGGTTGTAGCTATGAGCCTAATACAACTTATATGGAGAATGCAGTAGGGCCTCTACACTCATTTTGGGGTTTGGAAGACCAGACCAAAAAAGGTTTTTAAGCTGTAAAATCTCAAGTCAGCTGCAGAAGTCATCAATCCTCTAATCAACATAAATTGGAAAAGGTTTCCCCAGTTTTTCTGTTCTAATGTTCTAAAGTTCTGCTGTAATGACATTTCTGAGGCAAAGGAGGTGAGCATAAGGTATTCTTTTTGCTATGTTGCTAGCTTCTTGGACAGTCAGTATTTGTTATTGACTGGTCACCAGACTCCCACCTGCCTTCTTGTTGTGTCTCTCACTTCCTGAATCCCATCCCCTCGCCAGCCACACTTTGATGACTGGTCAGAATTCCTATAAGGTCTTTGTCCCTTCTGCCTCATCCACTCCAAAGGGACAGTGGGCCATAGTGCTAGGAAATATGGGCATTGTTGTTGAGGGAGAAAGGTTGGCATGGGGTTTATGGCACGTGCTTGTTTGAGTGAGTGACCAGTGTGCTGTTACCACACTATTCACGGGGGTATGTGTCACCTCAGCAAGAGTCTAGTCAGTCCATCCCATACTGTCTGTATGTGACTACTGGCATTAGCTTGGACATTTCTCTTTTAGGCTGAACAACAGTTAGGGAGCTCAGAGGAGATCAGCAAAATCATTGGCAAATAAAACCAACAGTATGAGACAAAACTGGGCCAAATGAATTGAACAAAAGATTGAAGGGCCATGACTACTTATCTGGCTTGAGAAAGGGATATTATGAAGAAGGTGATTATTCTTATTTGCCAGAGGGGAAAGAGGCATCAGGCTAAAATTGCTGAAATAACTTAGTGAAATTGTGAGAGGAAAAATACAGTCTCCCGAGTCAGCTGAGCGTTCTTGCTTGGAAGTACAGTCCTATGCTAAATACCAATCGATATTATCTGTTTGCTACCTTTGTATGCCTGTCTAATCTCTGCCAATATCTTGGGCTTGGCTTCCATCTTCCCTTCTATCCATCTCTATTAACGTCATCAGCATCCACCTGCAGCTAAGTAAACATTAGATCGAACAACAGTGTGCTCTTTGGAACAAAGTACCTGGCTACAGAGCCAACATTGGCTCTGCAGAAAATGTTAATCAGAAATACTTTAGGAATCATGAATTTGATCCCCTGGTGCAGGAAAATGGATCAGTGGCTGCTCCCTGCCCATGACAGGACTGTCTGTCAAGAACTGTCTCTTCACCTAGCTTTTGACCTTTTGTCTGAGGATAGTTACATGGTTGAGTAACAGCAAGGTCAGTGTGAACAAAGACAGGGGCTTTGTTCCAATTGTTCCAATTTTTTTTTTAAAGGCAGGACTCAACAATTCTGCCTTTTTCTCCACATACCCTTCAGGACCACCAGCCTTGGAATCTCCTGCAGGTTTTTGCCTCCCTCTGCCTCCCTTTGCCTCTGACATTGCCTGCCTCCTCCTGTCCCCTGCATTTCCAAGCACCTCAGAGCTACCCTGTCTCTTGAACATGTTATTTTGCCACAGCCCAGTCCTGTCCTCTCCAAGAACAGAACATGTGGAGTGTGCTTTGCTTCTGATGTTTGCTGGCTTCACAGCCAAAGTATGTCTCAGTTTGGGTGTGTGCCTATAGTACTGTGGCTGCCTTGTAGTAATTGCCCTGGTAGAAACATGTGCCACAGAAATGAAATAGTTTATTCTACTTTCACTTAGGAGATAGTAATGCACAGCTGTGGTTGGGGAAGAATTTGTGCATGGGTTGGTGTTTTGGAGTAGCAAATAGGCAAAGGAATTGCGGCTGATTCCATGTCTGTAGTTTGGCTAATTCATGTTTCTGTTTCATCTAGGCACCTCTGTTTTCAACAACAAATCCTATATAAAGTAAAGACAGAGTAAACTGTTTTACTGTACTTCTGAGCAGTAATGACAACTGCATCTTTCCTGCTTCAGAGAAAAGTGGGCCCTGTGAATCTCCCGAGAAGGTATTAGTATCTGAATTATAAGACTTTTAGTATTTGACGGTGGTTTCTGGGCTTGAATTTTATAACTTCAGTGTTCGAACAAAACAAGCAAAAAAAGTCACTACAATCATATTTGTAACAAAATTAATAAAAATGGAATTTCCTCTATAAAAATAGTTTAACCATGGTTTAAAGAATATGTGCAAAACCAGAGAGAATTGAATCGTCAAGCATTGTATTTTGGAGAAAGCACAACCTGTGTTGAGTGTCAATCAGTATTTTCTGCTGGCTGTGTTTGCAGGTTTATTTGATACCTGCAAATATTTCAAGCTTTGCTTACGTCTACCCTCTTATTCTTCCTCATTAACGTCACTAATCTCTACTTGAATTCCTTGCAGGCAGAAAGACAAAGTGCCAGTGTGCAGTAAGTGCAAAGAGTACTTGTCACCATGGCCAAGTGTTAACATAAATCAGCAGGGTTAATATGTAAGCTTATCAGATGGCTTCAAATGTGAATGAAGTCCTGCCTCCTAATACCACTGCAGACCAGCCTTTCCAGTTCCTGCATATTGCCAAAACACAGAGGGAACAAAAAGTTTTCCTACTTGACACTTTTTTTTTTCTTTTTTTTTTTTTTTTTAATGAAAGGTCAGGTATGACCACCAGTCCTTTCTTCCTCAATCTCTGGCACTCAGTGGAACAGGCATTTATTTAGGAGGGGTGAAAATGAGTCATTGCTTCGCTTCTCATGGGCTACCAAAGGACAACAGAGCAACCTGGACTGTATGCATGCATGCTGGTACATGGTATAAGAGTTTGTTACATGGTTTATTTTTTCCGCACAGCCCATCAGGCTTTGGGAGTGGGAACATATGAGTTCTGAAAACTAACTTTAAGGGCATTGTTTCACCCTTGATCACAGTGTGATTTGTTTCTTACTGACCTCAGTGTACAACTTGGAGACCTAAAAAAACATGTTGTTATGTATTTTGTATAATTCTAAAGGTGTCAGAACCTCAGTTTCACTGTTCCTCCAAGAAACAGAATTTGTTACAACAGAGCAAATCACAGGTCCTTTAAATGCAAGACTCTGTTCACGGTGCCACGATTCACAGGAAGGAAACTCCATTATTAATGCACCTGGTCAAACATGTAGGGCTGTAAGGCAAGGAAGGAGGGGAGAGAGGAATCTATGCTGGCTGTAGGAAGCACAGATGTAGGTGGTGATGCTGGAGAGACAGCTGCAGTGCCTACAGACCACTTTAATATAAATGTGAGCTACACTGAGGTCCTTGGTGCCCAGGACAGGTTGGCAGCTTAGTGACATTCCTCACCTCTGTCTTAAATAGAGGGGCAGTGGGTTTGGGAAAGCTCATCTCCAGGTGTGTGAGGACACCTGGCAAGTCTGGGGTTGCTGACCCAAAGCTGTCTGCCAGGGATGATGGCCAGCAGGGAGCTAGGAGAGGAAACTGTCCTACCGGGCACTGCTCTGTTGGCTCTGGAGAGGGTGCAGTGACCTCTGGGGCTGTCTGGAGTTGAGGGTGCTGAATGTGAACAAAGCCTTGAAGTCTCAGCCAGGCTGTGGTGTGGGAAAGCTGCAGCAAGACAGAAGCAGGCCAAGGAAACAAGATCTTGCTTCCCAAATCTCTAGTTGCAACATAAATAATGATTGGTGAAGGTATGATTAAAAAGCAGTATTTAAAAAAAAAAATCCTGTGGTAAAATATAAATCAGAAAATGAGATCTCAGTCCTTTTTTTTAAATAATTTTTCTCCCATGGTACTTGTTTATCACTGCTAGGTAGCGTATTAACGTAGGGTTGCTGTTTGACACTGATATGTATTTAAACAAGGCAAAGCATTGTTTCAATGTATTTTAAATAGTCACTTTTTCTTTCTTCCCTCAAGTCCCTGTAAAAAGTTACATAAAATTTAGAAATCAATGTAATGAGAAGTGTAGGAAGATGTTAGGTCCACTTGATAAGACAAGACCCACTCAGCTAATGTTGAATTGTAGCTAAGTTTTTTAGAAATCATGTATTGTATTCAGACCATTGATATTCTCTATCTTTCACTAGGCCTGTGAAAAAAGGTAGGTGCCCAGTACATTTTTTTTTTTTCCTGGTTAGAAATAAAAATAATGGTTCTAGTGATGAAGGGAAATAAGTCTCTAGTGAGCAAGTCTCAACAGTAACCTTGTTCAGTTTGTCACATTAACATTTGTCCTTCAGAGTTATGCAACTAGTGCTGAGACTTTGGAGTCTGGATCTTGCATTGAAGAACCCCATTCTCTTCTAAAGTACTTAGCAGTTCATATTTAAAAGAGTATTTAATGTGTCCTGCCACTGCAGTAAGTTATCTTCCCACATACATCAATAAGTCAATGCCATTTAAAGAGCTAAGGGAAATATTTATGACAGATCAAACAACGAAAATACTTTGAGATCAGAAAGTGAAACTAGCTCATTTAAGAGTTTATAGTGACATATCTTTTGTATTTTTCTTGTTGTATCATGAATAATTGCCCAAGGTGAATGTATTATAAGGCTGTACATTTATTTAGGACTTTAAAGAAAAATGCAAATTCAAAGGTCACTTGGGAGCTCTCCTAGGCCAGATGGGAGAGGTGTTTTCCCAACCCCTTTAGACGTAGGGTGAAATCAAGAACTCTGAACCAAGGCTAAATCAAACACTGTTTTAAAGGAATCTGCAGCTCTAGGTTGGTAGCTGGATTACATTCTGGAATAAAGTCAAAGAGGGGCATGACTCCGTCAGGCGTTAGTCTCAGCTCAAAGATGGCACATAATTCCTCAAAAGCAAAGCTGGTGCTACTGCCTCCCAGCTGAAAATCTCTGATACAAGTTTATCAGGACACTAAACCTGGGCTATTCACAAAATGCAGATAAAGCCAGTGCGGCATGGTTGTGTTCCTTAGAGGAAGCCACTGCCACAAACTGTGTTCAGGTGAGTTTCTTAGTGCCCATAACTCTGCTCTGGGTTATGTCAGGGAGCTCAAGATGTTTTAATTCTCAAACCACATCTCTGAGCACTAGATTTATTACTTATTTCACAAGCCATAGATTATATTTCAAAATCATATGATTGTCTGGAAATCTCAGAACTTGCCCTGCCTATGCCAGAGCTTCTGCTACTTTGACCTCTACAAGTTGAGACGCTCCACTCCCAAACTAAGAAAAGTAGGTTGTCAGGAAGAAATGAGCATTTCTGTATTTTGGACAAGGAGGTGTTTCTGGGGAATATGGGTGTAATACAGTAGGAAAGAGGATGGTTCGGCTTTTCTTTCTGTCCACACAGCAGAACTGTGCCAGTGTACTGTTTCTAAGGACTTTGGGTATGGAACATTGAAAAGAGACCAGCATAGGCAGAGAGGTTAAATCTGGTGATGCAAGGGTCAGATTTTCATACATACAGTGAATTTTAAACCACAGTAACACACATACTTGTATGTATATTCCAGCAGATGAAATGAAACACAACAAAACCTCATACTGCCTGCCATCATGTCACTCTGATACCTTGCCAAAAGCAAGCAAAATCTCCTGCATTTCTGCTCATCTCATGAAATCCCAATAAAACATTTTATTGCTCTAATCAAAGTTACTAGTTTCATACTTTAAAAGCTACTAAGTATTGTTATTATCATTATGACAAAAAGGTCAATGTTTTCTGTCTGTTCCAGCTGTTGTTTTATTTGAATGGAGGTCGGTATGAGACAAGGACAGAACATTGCTGATTTTGGTGCATCAGGACTGAGTAGACGACTCTCATCACAGAGATCAGTTTGAATTTCTTCTGCTGCCTGTAGCATCTCTTTTGCTGTTTACACAGGTATCAAAAATGAAAGAAGAAGGGCCAGGTGTTAATTGCTTTCTGCACAGCTGATAATGAAGTGTAAACAGCAAAAGGATCTTTCCCAAACATCCTGCTAGATAATTGGCCACTTGCAACTGCAGTTCTGTTTAAGGTCTTCCCTCCTACTCTGCTGCATCAATGAAATGGGACAGCAGGATATACTATTATAGTTACATTCAACACAGCATCATTTCTGCTGCCAGAGAGAGTCAGATACACATGGGAAAGCAACTTTTTCTGCTCAGGCAGTGGCTCATGCTGCAGTGCATAGGGTAAGTTGGAGGAAATGTGTCTGTCTAGGATGTAGTGCCACTCCATTCCCTGATGGGAACTGCTTCAGAACATTATCTGCCTGTCTCATTGCACTCAACACATTGCCATTAAAGAAAGGGAGAAACAGACCTGTTCATACAGGTGGAGGCAAAGTGATTGAAAACCCATCTGTATATTAACCAGCCTACGTAAGTAGCTGGCTGAATGACTTGTCTGTGAAAAGCAGAGGTTTCTGTTTCTAGCTGCTCCTTATTCCCCAACAAATAAAGTCTGAGGCACCTTTGTCACTTCATTTATTGCAGTAAGTCACCATAGTTACCAATAAGATTCAAACTAAATTCCATGGATTTGGTGAAACTTAAGTGCATAGTATAGCAAACAAATACCTAAGATTCCAGATGTTTTACAGTTTCTGTGTATTTCTACAAGCAAATAAATTCCTTAACATTGAAAATAGTAGTTAAGGCCTTTATTTTAATTTTGACCCACTGTGGAACATACTGTGACTATTTGGGAGTATCCTCTTATTTTTATTTTCACTGAGTATCTAGCAGTCCAACTTACGTATAACAAATGGTGATGGTAGGTGCAGCACAAAACCCAGGCATAGTTTGTGTCTCAGGCATTTTACAACCTGAATAATAAAGGGAAGAACAGGCATAGAAGTACAGTCACAGCAACAAGTAGACACAGCAACTATCCACATCTGGACAAATTACTTTTATAGGCTTTATAGTCTGCAATAAAGAGCTTTCAGGAGAGTCTTGAAGAGAGGAGCTTTGCAGAAGTTTGCAGGAAGATTTTCCAAGGCACGAGGACAAATCTGGAAATGTAACTCCTAAGTGACGTAAGCTGCTAGCAATATTTTTTTGGAAGGAAGAGTCATTAAGTCAGAAATGAATGGGAGAAGGTAGATAAGATCACTGAATCACAGAATTGTTGAGGTGGGTAGGGACCTCTGGAGATCATCTAGTCCAATCTTCTCCTCAAGCAGGGAGAATGAGAGTAGTTTGTCCAGAACTGTGTTCAGTCAGATTTTGAATATCTCCAAGGATGGAGACTCCACAACCTCCCTAGGCAACTCATTCCTGTGTTCAACTACTCTCACAATAAGAAAGATTTTTCTAATGTTTAAGTGGATTTTCTTGTATTTCAGTGTGTTTCTATTGCCTCTTTTAATATCACTTGATCCTTCTGAGAAAAGTCTGTGAAGAGCTATAAAGGTAAAAAGAACCTGTCTTTATTTCATACGGTAGAGAAAAGGAAGACGTGTGAAACAACTCAGATGAATGCAAAGGAAAATGAGCTACATGAATAGAAATGAGTGGAAAAAGACATACCTGTCCATGGCAGAGCTAAGGATGCTACTGAGACGTGGGATGTGTGAACTACTGAGATGTGAGAACTTAGTGTAAGACTCTATCTGTGTGGATGGACTGAAAGGCCATGCCTTAGAAAGCAGTCTGGACCACATGGCAGAAGTGTATGTTAGCTTTCGATCTACCTGATATAAATTAGGTCATGAATGAGTTTGCCTATTCCTTTAATATGAAATACACTATATATGTAAAAGATGGATGTTCGGATCCAGCTGCAGGATCTGACATGATACAGCTGCAGGATCTCTGACATATGGTACCGACTCCTATTCACCAACCACTGCTGCTGGATGTCCACGTCACCTTGGCTAGCTATTTACAGCTTGCCAACAAATTTTTGTACTGCCTCATGTATCAAACATAGCCCTGTGAGCATACTGTAGAAAGGCAGGTGCCTTCAGGTTTCTTCCTTCCTATCCCCGGATATGTATCAGCTGCATAGGATATAGTGATTAACCATCTTGAACACCTGGCAGTATTTAAATCTGAGATAAATTTAAGATTAAAATAGCAACAACATTATTCATATATGTGTATCTGTGTATGCATATCTGTGTATTTGTATATATATGAGTACATGATGCTGACTGTAACAATCCATTGCAAATGAAAATAGCTTTTTCAGATATTCTTATCTTGGTGTTCCTGAAACTCAATAGGCTCTTTTGACATGATTCCTTTACTTATCCTCATTCCTAAATTGTTTTTAAATGCATCCTGTTTTCTGTCTATGCTGTTATCCACCTGATTTATGATAACTCCTCTTGATTTCCCTGGAAACTGCTGATCAACAGCTAAACCACTGAAAGAGGTGAAGATAAGAGTACCTCCCCAACATGGGATTTCATTCATTCACTTTAAGTGATCCTTTCATTATAGATAGCTTTCCATGTTTGGATTAACTTTGTCTGTTAGGGAGAAGGGAAGGGAAGGGAAGGGAAGGGAAGGGAAGGGAAGGGAAGGTAAGGAAAGGCAAGGAAAGGAAAGGAAAGGAAAGGAAAGGAAAGGAAAGGAAAGGAAAGGTAAAAGCCTCTACAAACAAATGTTTGGAAGTAGAGTGCCCAGAACACGGGGCATATGCCAAGTACTCTCTCAAGGAGAGATCTGAAAATGTTTCAGCTTCAGCTGCATTGAAACAGAAGTTAGTGGGAAGTGTGTTCCATCTGAACTGATGGGGCCCCTGAATTAGACCATCTATGTCCCATTAACTGCCAACAGTCATTGTTTTTTCCTAGATTCCATGAGCAATATCACTCCTATATTTCAAAACTTCTTGTTAATTAGTGAGTAGTTTGTCTGCTGATTAGATTAAGTGGCACAACCCTGTCTGATGAGCTGCTCAATTCGATATACTCTGCTCAATGTCCATATAACCTCTGGCAAGTTATCAAGGTGGGCTTCAAGTGAAACAAAATTTGAAGATGAAATGTAACCAGGGCTGTAGTTTTTCCTAAGCAATGCCCCTTCCATGAGAATGAATAGAGGAACTGTGACCTGTTTGATGGAGTACTATTCTTTAAGTCAATACTGCTGTTTGATAAGGCTGGGTGGCAAAGGCAAGATACTGGTTAGGAAAATCTCACTCAAGCAAAACAAAGTTAAAAAATTCACAGGAAGTCTATTCAAAACAAGAATATGATATTTTATGTCAAACTGAAATGAAAGTTTGTCACTTTGAATGAAATCAATGTAGTTTTTCAGTTTTGCATTCATCCATTTTCTCCGTTCCTCAAGAACTGTAAATAACAAATCTTATGGGGTTCAAAAAAGCTTTTCTTTGATAACACTTTTACGTAAAACCAGACTTAATTGCTATTATCTTCATTGTCCTAGATCTCATTATTCCAGAAGGTCCAGCTTTCCTATCCTTTATGTAAATATTACAGTGACACATAACTCCATACCAAATTATAAATACCACCTAAACATTGCAGGAGGAATTACTGCATGTTATTAGCCCACCATTAATGTGTGACACAGTTGCCATATTTCTGTCTGTAAGTTCTCAATAAGGTGTATGTCCAAATGTTTGGAAATAATGGAAAACTGGAAGAAAAACTCCCTCGAATTCTGCACAAACCAACTGTCAGAGCAGAAAAAAAAGTTGTGTCCAGGAATCTCATGAGTAACAGTGGGTCTGTAAACTGAGTTATACTGAATGGAATGAGATTTTTCCTATTGCCATTTCATAGTACTCTCTGTTGTTAACTGTTGTGAAAAGTAGTTTATGTTCACTAGATCATCTTTTTTTCCACTAATAATATCACTGATTCTATTTTTCCCTTTATCCAATAGAAAATCTTACTTCATATAGTTGGCTAGACAGCTTCCATACTTCAGTTAAAATATCGAAGGCTAGTTTTGCTCTCATGGTCCTCCCCATGTCTTCCCAAAAGTTGATGTAATTACCTATATGCATGAAGGGCAAGAATAATGCCTACTTGTCATAGAAATAAAAGTGAGGGATTTTTTTATGTTAAGAAAAAACCTAATAATCTATTTTTTGTTTTTATTCTTCAGTCTTTAAAGAAAAAAATAGCTAAGCTGATTTAAATTAAATTTTACAAAGCATATGCTCTTGGGCAGAAATCTTATAAACCACTTTCAGCCCAAAGCACATTTTTATGGTTGAACTATAATAAACCACTCAGAACAAGGATTCCACTGGAATTGCTTACAGAATATAGTAGCATGAAAGGTATTATTGCTATAAAGCTTCACAGTAATGTTTGAATTCAGTTGACAGAACCAGCAGGGCCATTTTTATTTAGTTTGACCTCTCATCACAAGAACCTACTAGAATCTCATGCTATAGAGAATAAAACACAGCCAAAAATTCAAAGCAGAATAATGATTAAACTAATAAAGTGGAGGCCAGAGTGTACCAATGCTATAATACATTTGATGCATGAATGCTGCTATTCTGAGTGTCTTGGCACAGGGGAAAAGCAAAAAAAGCAAAGCATTTATGAAGTGAGTTCCAGTTCATCAACAGTTAAAAGCCAAGGTGATCTGTGATGGATGTGGCTTTGTTACAAACTTAATTTAGCAGATGCCTGTTAGCTTAGAGTGAAGCTCAGTTTGTAAAATAGGGTAATCTGTCTAGTAGTTACACAACATAATGTTACGTGGCAGTGCAGACATATACCAAGAGGATAATAAGTGACAAGGACATTTAAAAAACAAAACAAAACAAAAAAACCTAAACCAAAACCAAAATAAAACAGGAGAGGAAGCTGGACATTATCTTGTGATTATGCAAAATGCATGTTAAAGGACTAATGATAGTTCACTATTAAAATTAAATGTTTACATAAAAACTTCCCCATACAGATGCCTCTTTGTGTCCTTTGTGTGGGTTGCCAAGTTATTTAATGACCTAGTTACTCTTTGTATCAAATCCAAGGTATGGTCTCTATTTCACGTAAGAGAAATATGTTGGCTACTAAAATTGGAAGATCTTTTTCTGTCTTATCTAATGGAAGTATCTTAGTCTGGCTCTTGGGAGAGGGCTAGGATCACACAGGAAAAGGTGTCAGAGGGAAAATGTAGACCATGTGGCTGCATCAAATAATCCCCTATGCTTGCTATTCTCCAAATTAGAAACAGTGCAACTGGTACAGCTCCAAAGACCAACAGCAGCAGCTTGAACATAAAAGGTCTGTCCTGCATCTCAAACATAGCAAATCTCTGCTTTGGCCTCAGCACACCACCATAGTCAAGATAAGACAGTGCATACTTTTCTTCTGTAGTCCCTGCTACATGCCAAGAAAAACATTGAAGTTGGGTGAAATTCAGGCTGAGCAATGTCTTATACATAGTAAAGGGTAAAGCCATTGTGATCGTAATTAATTTTAGTTAAGGAGCTATGTCTGGGGTAGCTCACACACATGGTTAGAAATGAAAGACAAGAGAGAAGGAGATTATAGGGGATCTTATAGGGGATGCTGAGATACATGGAGGGATGTGCTTTTGTGGGCAAAATAGCAGCTTTTAGCAGAAAGCTGGATTCTTACTCACTAATGTGATATGAAGCACAAGAGAAACAAACAGTTTGAATAGGTGGAACTGGGGTGATAATTTGATTGCAGTGAAAGGAAGGTACATGTTCTTAGTTTCTTTCAAACTGTCAAGAAAATGAAGATGGCACAGGAGACAGGCAAGTGAGTCTCAGGAAAGATGTATCAATGTCAAGTTCTTAATCGTGAACCAAGGGGGATCACAGGATCAATGTGTTCTCAAGCAAAAAAAGCATAAAGTGAGACAGGAAAGGGCTGACAATCATGTATGCCTCTGTGATAACATCTTTGAACAGCTTCTTTCTGTTCTTTCAAAGGGCTCTGAAGTATCACACAGCAGTAAGAGTTAAATAACACAACAGTGATAAAGGAGGGCTGCTTGTCTATATCTCTGCTGCAAGTGTTAATAAGTCAATGAACCTGTGAAATGAATGATAGTGAAGGAAGAAGATGGTTGGTGCCTGAAGGATGAAATCCTAATCCTTCATTAGGGGAAGAGCTAGCCAGTTCTGTTTTCCTGATCAGTGAGCCAGAGAAAACTGCCAGTATGATGAGAACTTTAACTACCCATGGATGACAATTTAAAACTGACTCCAACTAGTAAGATATCCCTCAGTCCTTGCCATCAGCACTTATGGCTCCTTTGAGAGATTTCCTAGCACTACGAGTAGTGTTAATTCATATAGAACGATTTCAGGCTGTTACTGTCTCATTCAAATATCTCTATTGCTTCCAATTTTATCCAGCTCTCAGAAAAAGAGAAAGAGAAGTCAAAATACTACTACAGAGCAATGCATATTTTTTAGCTATTTCATTTTCTTTGACAGTATATTTGACCATCTTGGAGGTATTGTTGGCTGTGTCAAGTAAAAGACAAAGTTCAGAGCTTGGCTTGAGTTAACAATACGTGCTGCCAGACTGTGAAATCTAAACCACAAAATATTCAAACTATTCAGACATCCTCAACATGCAGAATTACCCTCAGAATCACCAACAGACTTCTGTAATTTCTGATACCCCTAATTCTATTTAGTAATTGCTATGAAAATACTATGTAGTTAAAAAATTCCTTTTTGGTATAGACAGATGGAGATGGGATTTTTTAAAAAGTGTTCTAGACTGTCAACGTTTATTTTATTTACAACATATATTAAGTTTTTTGTAAGGTGTTTTTCCTCCTGTTTGCTTCAGATAGATACAAATTGCATTTGCAAAAACTCTGGGGAAAATCAGACCCCTATGCATCACATACCTTTCTCTAAAAAGCTTTCATGTTTTGGAAAGGACACAGCAGCTGAGATGGAGCATGCATACAAGAACAATGAGGTCCCGGTCACAGAATGTAGCTCCTGTTTTCATACCCTTTCAAAGCTGCTTCCTTGCTGTCCCAAGCACAGGATAAAGAAGCAGCAGCACACACTGGGATAACAAGTTTCTGAAGAGACATAAATGTAAGTTGGCATGTAAAAAGCAATCAGCTGCACACACATGCTCCTGCTCTTTGCTGGGGCTCTGCATGATCAGGGCTGATGCAGAGTGTACTGCAGGCTGGTAGAAGGCACCAGCTGAATCCAGAGGGTCTCTGCAAAACCCTGGGAATTGGTTTCCCAGTCTTCTTGACACAGCTGATTTTTTACATGTGCTTTACAAGCCTAAAATGCAAAACCCTCAAGGCCTTTTTCGTCTGAATGTTCCTCAGGTTCACTCTCTGACTCGAGAGGAAAACTCCATGATGAATCTGTACATTCATAAAGCTTTTTAAGATGCTTTCAAGAAGTACCAAGATCACCTGCTGTGCTCAAAGGCAGAGATTCAGTGAATGTGTGTCTGAAAAACAAGCATTTTAAACCCCTGCACTTCCACTGCAGAAGACTAAAACGTGCTTATAGACATTTTTGCTCATTATATGAATATTTGAATATTTTTCAGCAAGATATTATTGAGAACATGCCATAATCTAAGGGTATTTTATTGCAATGAAAAGCTTTACAGAATCTGCAGACTGCTCCAGAGATTTCTTGAATGGAAGAAAAGAAGAACATTTTGGTCTCAGGGAAACAAAAAAGTATACCTGCTTGCTTCATTGGGTTTTAAAATTATTTCTTTTTTATTCACTAATTATTCACTTTTATTCATTAATTAAAATGAGAGAAACTTCTACTGTCCTTTCAGACATTTCACATGTTTTGCATTTTGCACATTTAGGAATGGAAACCCCTTGCACTCACTGACTGACAGGCTGTCTGGGAGGCTGTCCTCTTTAGAAGTATGATTTAGCTTCCAAATGTTCCCACTGTTCCCAGTAAAAGAAATGAAACAACGTGCATACACATGCATTCACCCTAATCTTCCTTGCTATCTCTCATTTTTTTCTCTGCGTATGTCTCTGTTGTCTCAGGGAAACAGGGAAAGCCTCTCCTTAACAGTTACTTAATCCTGGTCCTCTTCCACTAGTAAAGCACCAATAAAGTCATGTTACAGTAAATTAGCATCTGGGCTTTTTATCACTATTAATAAGCTTAAGTGAAATTGTGGTGGGAAGACAGCGTTATAACTTGTGCGGTCATCAGTGGTGCAACAGAAAAAAACCCTGTCAGGGACTGAAAAAAAATATCAGTCACAGAAAACAGCTGAGTTTAACCCATCAGTGGTGCAACAGAAAAAAACCCAATATCAGTCACAGAAAACAGCTGAGTTTAACTTTTCAGCTTGAATTCTTGATAAATAATGAGGCTTTTCATCAGCACTTGCAGGTCCAGTGTTCTCTACAGCTCACATTATTGACTTCCTCTCCCCCTCACTGCCTGGCTGCCGCCTGATGAGAAACGGTAACACTAATCTTTGAATCTTGGTTATTTAGTAACTAGTTTCATGTCACAAGAATCAAATGTCTTTAAGAAACTCTCAAGAGAAATGAACATGACCCCTACTTACCCTGAGACCTGCTTGGTGCGTTCAAGTCTCCCTGGGTACTGCTTGGTATGTGGCTGCCAGCTACCATAGGTCAGGTCGCACCGCTGTGGAAAAGAAGGAAGAAGACAAAGAAAAAGGACATATTACAAATGCTCTCTCACAAAAATATTATTTCTCTGTCCAGAAAAAATGATCTCGGAATGAACTGGTTTAGAAGGAAGGCCCGGAGGTTTATTCATTGGGCAGATTTTGGCACAGAAATCCTGGCCCAGGTACAAGAACACTCAACCCCTTCTGTGAAAGAAATGCCAGACTGGGGCAGGCACGGCCTCCATGTAACCTTCACTTGTCAGCACGCCTTCCTGGTGCCCCAGGCAAATGTTCTACCCTCGACCCCAGGGATGGGGCTTTTTCCTTCCCTCTGGCCCCACAGAAGTGCAGGTACATAAAGTCACCTTTCCTCTTGCCTGGGGTCAAGTATATGACCACAGGTACATGTCTCCTTTCCAAACTTTGCCTTGTAGCCATGGTGAGAGCATGACCTGAGGCTGCTAAAGCACAGGGGACACATGCCCAGCCGTCTCAATAACCCACCTTGCAGCTCAAGTACTCGAGTGCACTTGTTGAAGGCAGCACATCTTCCTTGCAGTCATGGTCTTGGAGATGAGGATATGTCAATCCAAACCAGCCTTTCCTAAGGATGAAGCTAAGAGAAATTGTTTGGCTCTTAAGCTTTCCTAACACACCAGAGGCATCAGGAAGGGCAGGCACATGCATTTCAGTGGAAATGAGCTGGTCAGGGAAGCCAAAGAAGGGGTTTGCTTAGAAGACAGAGATGTGTCTGCTGATGGCCTGGGCCAGCTGGGGTGCCTGACAGCCTTGGAGCAGGGAACCCCGAGGGCGGCTCTGGCAGGGGGTAGCTGTGGCTGAGGGGCTGCAGGCATCTTCTCAATGCTGGTATGTGAGAAGCTTAGAGGCAATCTTATTGTCTGTTGCTCAAGAAACCAGAAATTTGCAAGCTCTGAAGGTGTTTCTGAAAAAACTTACCTGACTTTTTCCTTTTTACAGAGTAAAACCTCATCAGATTTTCCACCTTGCAGGAAATATTGGTATTTTCCCTTTTAATTGTAACTTGAAGAACCGGAAAGAGGACACTGAAATTTCCTAGGAAACAGAAGTTTTTAGTATAGCCAACTTTGTTCACCTTTCACACTCCAGCTTCTGCAGCAGCTGAGGCAGAGAAACCACAGAGAATAACCTTTGTCATTGCACATTACATTCATACCAGAGCAAGTCTATTATGTGCAGTGACTGAAAGAAAAAGTCTGTAAATAAAAAGCAAGTGACCAAGCAGCTAATCATATTATCATAATGCACATGAATAATGGCTCTATATTAAATTTACCATGTTGTCCTTACTTCTAGCATTGCTTTATCCCTTCTGAGTACTTGTCTTTGCAACCTTAACATTTTAATTTGAGCATACTTTGTGTTTTTGGAACAGTGTTTTGAAAGCACATTGTATAATCTAAAAGGATTCAAAGCCATCCCGTTAAGATACAAAGAAAATGAGAGACTGTCGTAGTTTAACCCAGCTGGCAGCCAAACACCATGCAGCTGCTCGTTCACTCTCCCTTGCCCCAGGGAGTACAGTTGGAGTGGTAAAGGTAAGGAGACTTGTAGGTTGAGACAAAAATAATATTAATAAATGTAATAAAATAAAACAAAAATTAAAAATTAATTATAATAACGCTAGTAATTGTAATAACAGAATATTCAAATGAGTGTTGCACATTGCAATTGCTCACCACCTGCCAACCAATGCCCAGTCTGTTCCTGGCTAGCAATCTCGGAGGAGAAAAAATCCTGAAACTGCATTCCTGGAAGAGAAAGAGAGCTTCTCTCATTTCTATACTGAACATGACATTATATAATGGCCAATTATATGTCCCATCGGCCATTTGGATCCATTGCTCTTGCTATGCTCCTACCTAGATTGCACAAGTCTTTGCTCACCTGCATGCTAGCAAAACATGGGAAATTGAAGTCTTTGATTTCTTAGCAACAGCTAAAAACATCAATACATTATCAACATTCTTCTCATACCGAATCCCATACTGAATCCAAAACACAGTGTTATTCTAGCTACTAAGAAGAAAATTAGCTCTTTCCCAGCCAAAACCAGGACAGAGACAAAAGCACTTTATTCAGTAGGGAGATAACAATGCATGCCTATAAATTAAGGCCTTCATTTGTGGTAAGTTCTACTCAAGAGTTTGTATCCAGAACTTGACTGTGATTTTTATGGTGGAAAAATGACTGGAAAAAATAGTGTTACCTAATATAGTGGCACCTAAATTTCCAAAGGGAAAAAAAAATTCTCCTGTCATGAAGTTTCCAGATAGCAACAAAATTGCTGATGTCAGGACTAGAGGAGTGGTAGTTTCTAGTACTTGAAGAGCTCAGCACATAACTTTGTTGAGCCTAAACAGGAACCTGACTGTTTTCATCAAGCAGTTCTGAAATAGGGAACTTCTTCATTCTTCTGAAAAAAAGAACTAGATATGCAATGGATCACTTTATATCCAATATATCCTGACCTAACAAAAATGTTCTTTTGAGAGATGATGCAAGGCTTCTGAGATATATTATAGATAAATTGGTTTCAGCTGCCTGGTATAAGTTTACTGCTGCTTTTGTATTCATCTAAGCATGACTTTTGTGTTCAGAGGAAAGGAGAAGTGTTAATTATTTACACTACTATAAATCTTTAATTGCTGTGATATGGTGTCTGTAGTCCCTTTATCATTCAGAGCAGTGGAATGGCTCTCGCTACGCTAGACACAAAATGGGATGTGACTGAAATGAAAGCTGTTCATCACTGGCTGGTACAGCAGGCAGTGGTGTATCGTAGTTTAGTGGCTCCCTGATGTCTTCAGTGACAAGCACATCACTTTGTAAGCAAGCAGGGTGTGTAGCCAAGCTATTTACAGTGCACTAAAATTATACAGCACGTGTATGGATAGCATAGTGTATGATCAACTGTTTGTCCTCTGGTACCTGCAAAGACACATCTCGCATCCCGTGAAGACCCTAGTACTAAGTAGTATCATCACTCAAGCAGTCACTCTGGCTTCAGTGGGACTATCTGTGCACTTCCTGTCAGGCCCATAAGTAACTGTCTTGTTGGGTCAGGGCTTGTCTTTCCTTGGTATTCAGGGATTATTCAGCCCCATTTTATATAGGATCCAGATATCACCACATTTATTACAATAAATGGAGAATGAGATTGAAATAATAAGCGAGAAAGGACAGCAAGCTTTTTGACTTGGCTTTTATCTTTGCAGCTATAACCAAACAGCCTAGCTTGGTCCCTGCATAATTCATGCATCCAATAACTAAAGATAATCAGGAAAGCAAAGAGGGAACACAGTACATTCATACTCTCATTTATACGATGTTGTTGCCTCTGTTAATGTGAAACTGGATCTACCATATCCTGGGTGGTTCTCTCCTTTCCTTTGTTATCCTTTTTCTTATCACTTCCCAATATTTCTTCTGGCTTGTGCTTCCAGTATTTTGCTATTTATTAAGGATAACCTCCCTTTCTGCAAAGGAGGGACTATGCTCAGAGCAACCTTAGCTTCTTTCATCTTCTTCTGAACATAAAGACTGGGTAGAGCCTCCTTGGGATAAGCATTGCTTCAGCTCAAAATTAGTTTAATGTGGTCTTTGGCTCTGGACACAGTAAGACATGACTATTACTGAAGTTTTTCTCTTTTCCATGACAGTCTGGTGGTGACCCATGAGACAACTTTTGCCTATATGCTAGAAACTCCTCAAGATCTAGCATTTTTGCTTTTCTTTGGAAAGAAGAAGTCATGTTTTATAACTTAGACTGTGATACCATGACAACTTAGACTGTATTAGTATGATTTATCTGCAGACACTGAGAATATACGAAGCTGTATGAAACGAATAGCTGTTCCCTGGGGACTCATAGATTCCGCCCCCCCTCCCCTCACCCTCTCCCTTTTTTTTTTTCCCACTTCAAAATGATAGCAAAGTGCTGGAGCAGACTGGTTGTGAATGGCTGGAAGTGCCAGGAAGTCCCTGAGACTCCCTAGAGAAAGGCTCTGCGGAACGAGCTATGTACCATATGCCTGCCCTGCCCTGGGAAGCAGGAAGGACCAGTGATGTCTTCAGCTTCATTACAACCTGTTTTTCTGTTGGCTGAGTCTGTACATCACCTTTCTTTCTGCTCTGGGACTTGGAGTTCAAGATTAATTCCTAGATTAGGATATGACAGAGACAGCTGCCATTAATCAGCAGTTAAACTTTGCAGTCATATCTTATATGCAAATTGTGATGACTTTGAGGCATTCTTCAAACTGAGTCCATCAGTCTTAGGTACACTCAGCTGTGACATTGATGGTTTGGCTTAGTTTAAATATAAAATAGTGTAGAAGCAGATTTTTAATGGTTTACAAGTGAAACCATTAACTGAGCTAACATTTGTGCAGCCACTGGACACTGTCATCTGATCACTGAAGTGTACAAACTCTGATAAACTTGAGTTGAGTTTTTATTTAACCACTTATTTGTGATGTACTTATGATGTCCCTTAGCAGTGAAGTGTGTAAGCAGCCAAGGTCTCTAACAATAATGTGCTCTTGGTTATCTATCTTTAGTGTGACTTTCTTCTAACTCAGAAAATAATCTCTATTAGTCTAATTTACATTGGTTAACTGAGAATTTTTTTTTAAAGTTCCAGTATGCCTCAAACTTTTTTTAATTAAAATTTTAAAAATAATTAATAAATTGTATTTTGGAAAAAAAAAAAAAAATCAAAACCAAAAAAACAAAGACTCAGAAATCAGGTGCCTTTCACTATTGTTTCTGAATTAATATCCTAGAATACAGACAAAATAAAAATTATTTATGAAAGTAGCTGAGAGGAATAAAACTTGTCATATCACTTTCAGGAGGTCATTTGGCTGTCATCATCAGAATATCTTTCTTCATGTTTAGTGAAAGATCTTTAAAAACCTGCAGTGCACCAATTTGCTCTTTGTTTCACAAAGAGTAACAGAAGAAATATGTCTATGGCAGGTTTCATAACTTCTTTAAATATTTATCTAAACTAGCCTTCCTTTTATCTTCATTCCCCAGTAATCCTTCACAATTCGATATTGCAGGAGAATGGTTGCTCATTATTGCTGTAAATATTACCCTTGAAATTATAATGTGAAAAGCTTCCTCAAGACCACGTGGAAGAAACCTGAACATGTTAATTTAGGAAATTCAATGAATGTACAAATTAGATTGACTAATTAGATTAATATTCATGTGGTTTCTTCAACTTTGGTCGTAAAGATTTACTGCTGCTCTGTTGCTCTGTTTACTGTATTATATCAGTGTGCCAAGAAAGAGGAAGCACAGACATAGAATGGTTTTACTTCATATTTTCACATTCCATAACTTGTCTATCAGTAACTTTTCCTTGTATTTTCCTTTTACTTTCACTTTCTTTTTATTATAATCCATCTGAAAAAACAATACATTGAAAAATGATTGGTTTGTAATTGATCTAGTACATCCTTCACTAGGACATTAAAATCAAGCATATTGTTATAGTTTATATATATAGTATTTTTGTAAGAATAGAGTTTAAGTTCTGATTTTAATAGCAAAATGATGAATTGAAATATGACTGTTAGACATTTTTTCTCAGTTATTTCCAGACTTCTTCACAGTTAGAACTCTAAAGATTGAAGTGTATAAAAAAACTGTGTATGCAGTTATCAGAAGTTAGATGGCAGAATTATTGAATATTTAAAAGAAGATTTTAAAAAATACCTAGTGTAATGAAGATTCATTTTATGAGTAACTGAGCACTTAAGATGTAAAATACAGAGGGAACTGGCAACTACAGTATCTGAGCATGCACATGAGAACACCAGACAGATACATTACCATCTTTTTCTAACACAACTGTATTAATTGGTTAGTGTAAATACTTTGTGGAGGGTATGTGCTTCAAAATAAAGTCTTACCTTAGGTTTAAAATTTTATGCTCACCAGTGGTTTTATTTAATAAAGGAAAATCCTTTCCATTGTACTACAAGATTTTTTTTACTGAGATATAAAATAAAATTGTTTCTGAATGTGTGTAAAAGAGTAAGGAAGTAGGTCAAACTTGGTTACATATTGTTAAGTCATTCTCTGAAGCTTAGCTTGTTCTGTTTGATCAACAGTGAGCTAACACATGCAGAGAACAGTGTGCAGGTGCTTGGTAATGGTTCAGTATTGACCCTTTATTCTTGCTTGCTTCTTGAACATCCCTTAATTTTCCACAGGAGCATAGACAAACATTGACTTTCAAGTTTTACTTTGGTTTTCTGACTGAAATAGAAATAAAAGATTCAAAAATGATCATCAAAGGATTTGTAGTCACCATCATTGTACTTTTTGATTGAAAAAAGGAACATTAATTTACAATAAAATATCCAGTTGCTTTTTCTGGGAGATTTAACAGAACATTTCCTGGTTCACTCTTTGGCAAAGTGAAAGCAACAGGAGCACTGCTTTTACATGTCTGTCTGAATGAGTTCAGCCTAAAGTCAGATTTGTTGCTTACAGTGCCTATATTGTTGTGCTCATTCAGGGCACTGAAAGGACCCCCGTGTTTAGGGCTTTTTGTGTGTATGTTGAAAACATTTGTTTCTTTCAGTACCTAGACAATGTTATGTAATATCACATGCAATGTGGTGCAGCATTGCATAAGGCTATTACTTTTGCCCCTTGGCATGACAGAGAATAAAAATAGGATTTAAATTGTAGCCCTTCATACTTGAAATACCCCAACGTGCTTTTTGAAGTAAAATTCTATTTCTAAATTATATGAAAGAAAGCTGAGTGGGTATTAGGTAACCAGCAACATCCTGGACATGGAAGCAGAGAGAAAGGCTTCTGCTTTCTTTGCAAAAGGAGAACTTGTGGGCCAAGACAGATGTGCTGGCTTTGAAAGCTCCTTATGCAGCTGACAATAAGAATTATTTGAAGTTCACCATGATATTTTGCACTATTACAATGGGAATGGATTTTGTGATCAGATCTGTGTATTTTTAGATATAGTCAAAACACAGCAATTATTTGGATGCTGCTGCAATATTAATCCATAGCATATGTATGATTTTCATAATTTGATATTATATATTATATTTCATAGAGTGGTATTATATTTGAGAGCTATGAGTCATTTATAGCTGGAGTTAATTTATGACATCTTAGTCATAGGGTATAGTGCAATTATGCCAAGGAAATGAGATAAATACGAAGATTAAGAACTACCCAGCTTGATAAAGTCAAATTCAAATTCTGAAAGTACAATCCTCATCACCTCTGTCCCTCAAAATATTTCAGTGTAAAATTACTGCAGTAAGAACTGAGTTACATGAGCTGTAAAATTTATCAAATTTTTCTTCTTGTATGTCTTCTGTACTGTTTCTCTGGTGTCTCATGGATGAATGCTTAAGTCTTTTCCTCTGTTCACAGAGTCTGGGTAACTGCTCTAGGTGGCCCTCCTTGAGCCATGGTTGGACAAGATGACCTCCAGAGGTCTGTCCCAACCTCAACCTTTCTGTGATTCTCTGAATAATTCGGATCTGTTTCTTCCTCCTGACATGGATTTACAAAAGACTTGTACACCATTATTATTTCAGAAATGTTGTCGCAGTTGTCAGCTTTGGCTGAAGCTGGTGAACAACTCCCAAAGCATTTGTAAGGACTCTGACAGTTAGTTGAGTGGCACAGGAGCTTTTGTCTTGATTTCTAGGAAGTCCAACCCCAACAATATATAGCACAAAAACATTAAAACAGTTACAAAGGGATCAGACAAAGGATCATTTAGTCCTGTACCTTTTCTTCAACACTGGACATAAGTAGGTGCTTCAGGAACAGCAATAACAAGATAAACTTGCTTGACCATGTGCCAGGAGTTAAACTCTAGTTTTCATTACTTTGGGCACTGAATTTCATCGTTCTAGCACCTGCTGCACAAAGAACCAGCTCTTCTTGTTATGAACCTTGCTCCTACCTTCTTCATTTGATGGGCCCTAGATTTTTTATTGAGAGGAGGTGAAAATCTGATGCCTCTTCACTCTCTCCAAGGCACCTGTAATATTGTAGACTTCTATCTTTTGTTGTCATGAGTTGTCTTTTTCCCAAGCTGAAGAGTCTCAGCCTACTCAGACAACTTTGTGACAAACCAATTACCTATCTTAGAAAATACTTGTTGCCCCCCTTGAATCTTTCTGATTATTAAAAAAAACCATAGGGACACAAAGAGTGAGAGAGAGAAAGATAAACAATCTCAGCCTCACATGGGCCTAGGCATGTGTTTCTCAGTGACAATGAGGGTTGCAAACTGTACTGCCACAAATCTCTAGGAGCAAACTTAATTACGTGTCTCAGTACTGGTGTGCCTGCCTTTCAGACATTCCTTGCACTATTTGAAAACACAGCTGTAAATTTTTTCTGTGGCACAGAGACAATTTAAAGTATGACTTTTAAATAAATGGGCTGCTGAGTTTGTGAATGCTTTCCAAAGTGTTTGAGGCATAGCTATATTTGTGATACTACATGAAAATCATATCAACATTTCACAATGACAAAAATTAAAACATTGGCCATGCTATATCACATAGCTAGGATAAAAAAAAAAAAAAGAAAAAAGAAAAAAGCTTGATTTATTAAAAGACAACACATTGCTATCTCAATGTATACAATCTCAAAGTGGGAACAGGTTACTTCTTCCTTTAACTCATTGGATTAAATAAGGCATATATAAACAAGAATAACTGTAAGATTTTTTTTCAGTTTATCCTGAAGTACTACAAGAAGTAATTCAAAGGCTATATTCATCCACAAACTGCATTTGTAGTGATTTGGTCAGGATCTAGCTTTGAGTGTTCTTTTGCTGCTAGAAGCACAAATATTTGTCTTGGAAGTTGACATATATAGATTGACCAACATGCCCTGATATCCAGTGTAGCACTAGTTCACAAGAAGAGCAGCACTAAATGCAGTTATTAGGCATAATTCAGATAGCTGAGCATCCAGTTTTGTTCAATAAAGGTGATGTATTGATAAAACAAATTTGCTTTTTGCATATGTCTATCCTAACTAATCTTGTACCCAGGATTAGTTTGCTGCCAGGTCTTCTGGATTAGCATTATAAGCAATGACACTGTAGTCATTGTAGTTCTAGTGCCATCCATTAGTGCCATAGATATTGCAGGGACACAGTCTCTAACTTTAGGAATTTATATTGAGACAAATCAGAAACATAAATAGGAATGCATGAGTGGGAAAGACAGGATAATGGTTATAATAAAAACAATCTTACGTGGTTCTTTAGTGCACAAGCATATATAATTCATATGCATTTGTTCCTGGTCCTGCAATAATGGCTTTGTTGATTCTTTTTCCATACTAATGAAAACCCACTGATCATCATAGAATCATAGAATGGTTAGGATT
>NW_010293751.1:0-15666 GCF_000700745.2 Antrostomus carolinensis
TATATATAAATAAATTATAGATTGCCAGGCTGTTTTCATAGTTCAGTGAAGCTCTTATTTTGCAACTAAATAGAATTATTGTCAGTACTAATTCATTAATGTCATCAAAGATAGTTTCTGTTGGCTCAAAACCCTCTTAGTCAAGAGGATTAAAAAAAAATAGTCTTGATTTTTTTGTATTTCACTTTGCTTCTAAGGAGTTTTATTTCTAGTTTTTATATAATTACTTACTGAGGACCTTTTAATATACCATACATTCACTAGCTGTGTTATACAGTTCAGCATGACAGAGAGAATGCACATAAAGATATTGGTAGAAAATAATTTTGTGGATTTTACTACTTGACATCAAACCATAATGAATCTAGCAAAAACTCCATTGTAGCTCTTATTAGATTTTAGATACATCATGGCCTATGTTCAAGCGAATAGAAGAGGATTTCATAATGCTGTGAGAGGAAGCTGTATTATTAGAAGGACGAGAAATTTTAAAGTGAATGTTTATTTGTGTGGGCTTGCAGTACTATTTTACTGTCTAAAAATAGGGTGGGTTTTTTTTAGAGTGAACAGATTGTGCTTGCTTACACTATGTTTTAATTGTGTGCCCTTTCCTCTCCTTGCACACTGTGAAAATACAGTATTGCTAATCTAGGATGAGATTTTTTTGGTATGAATAACTTGCCATACTTAATGTGAATTAAGCAATGCAAAAGAAAGTTATTTTAATTGCATGCTCCTTTCCTGATGAGACTTCAGTTCCAGAACTGTATCAAAGTCAGAATCCCAAATGCTTAAATTTACTGCCTCTCACTTTGTGTGCTGTTTTATCATTTAGCTATAAAAAAAGATGCAGTTTTCTTTTGATTAGACTCAGGTTTTTAAACTCAAATTGACTTTAGGAGAAGTTTGTAGGGATATGTAGAGAATTAATGCAAACCGAGAAAAAAGTTAAAAGATTTATTTTCTAGGGAGAGTCTGTATTACTGCTATGTATATAAATTTATAATTTTACATATAAACATAGTGAACTTGTAACTCAGATTGGTTGTCCTGGTACTGTCTGAATAGTGATTCAAAAGGAGAATCCATTTCTCTTGGTCCATCTGAGGGAGTTTGCTGCTGCTCTTCATCAGTTCACACAAACTGCCAAAGCCAATGTCTGCCTTGCCCTCCTTATATCTAATGCACTTTCTCTATAAACTCTGGGGATTACACCAAGCTTTTATAACTGGCAGCATGGCATAGTGAGGGAGGAAGTCAAGGGGAGAAAAAAAGATATTAAAGCTTCTTACTATGACACCAGGACCATCGCTCATCATCAGAGCTGTCCTTGTGAAACAGTGATCCTTCTAGCAGCCCCTGGAAAGTCATACTTTGCCACTAAATGGAAAACAACAATTATGCTCTGATGGATGTTCAAGATTACAGTATTTCTTATTCTCAATTTTTACAGTTTCAAATAAATGTCTCCCTTGTTTCCTGCTGTCTTACTGCTCCCAAAGAGGACATTCACATGAGTGAAGAAGTCCTAATGAATGCTCACAGATTTGCTAGACTATCTGTGTTGTGTCTTTTTCTACTATCATGAGAAATCAATATTTCATTTCTATCTCTTTCCTCTGAAACCCCAGCCTTCATCATGCTCTCCATTTTCTGAATTTCAAAATCAGGGTAGGTTTTTCCAGCTTGCTTATTTACCTGTAAACAAACTTCTTTGTCTTTTCTTTCTGTTTTTTCCTTTTAAAGTTTCAGTCCTGCTTATAATTTGCAATTGATACTTTTGCTTTTGTTTCATGACTAAAGCATTTTTGGAAAAAGTAACGTATATCTATGATACTTTCCTCATAGAAACCAATTGCTGCAGCTCCTGCTACACACCCACGATTTTCTGTTCTTTAGCCCATCCTTTGACATTTCTCTACCTAGAATTTACTGATTGGTCAAGGAAAAAATTGTCAAGATGTAGGTATTTGAATACCTTAGGTTTAGTTTTCAGGCTCTGCATATATTTTTGAGGGACTAGACTAAAATCATAGATGGGTATAAACTGTGTGCCTAAACAGTTACTTATTAATCCTTAGGTGTCTCCTTCCTAAACTAGTATGGAGGGCCTTAAGTGAGATCTCTAAATTCTGTATTGAATGTGTGGGAAATGTTAGGAATCTCCTGGTTCCATCTACAGCAGATACCCACTGGGCGGGAACACCAAGAGTGCAGGGAATTCAGAAGAGAGGAGTGCCTGACTTACATGGAGATATGAATCTCCATCCGGAATATGCATATCTTCATAAAGATACGCATGTCTCCATAAGGAATGCAGAGTCTTAAATCCTTTCTGGGTTGTAGAGGAAGGGCATGCCTTTAAAACTATATACATCCCAAATGAGAGAGATATAGTTTCAAACCCACCCTTTCCACATACACAAAGCTTGTCTCTTTACAAGAATCTCCCAGTCCTTAGTCCTGCACAGGATTTTCTAGTCTGTAGGTACCCTCCTGGCCTTAAGGATACACCACCCATTTTGCATAAAGGTATTACATATTCATCGGTGGACTTGGTGAACATGATAATTCAGCCTTGAGGCTTAATGGTCACATGTGGCAGGTGTAACATTTCAGTTCCAGCTGCTTCAATTCCAGTAAGGACTATCCTGTGCAGTGAGCAGGTGAAAAGGTTTTCCTTTGCTGATTGTTATGAAAAGTATCCAGTTGTGAAAACTGGAGCAAAAAAAACCAAAACAAAAGCATGGATGGAAGCCTTGATGGTTGTTTCTAGTTAATTTTTTAACCTATTTAGTTTCACAAACCAAAGAAATTACAATACAACCTATGACTGTAAAAATGCATTTTTTTCCCTCAAGGAGATCCCCTTTGTAGGGGTGATCTACAGAGCAGATTTTGCATCTTAAATATTTCATGTATTCAGATGAATTGGCTGTAGCTGCAGTGGTAGTAGTTTGCGATTACTCTGTATGCATTTATAAAATCATAGTATATCGAAAACAACATACAACATATTTGAAGCTTTGTCCTTTTTTTAATGGCCTCTGTTAACTTCTCATGGTAAGTGTTTAAACAAGGATCAAAAAATACATAATGACATATAATCAGGATCACTGTGAGAGCAGGGCAAGGTTTGAAAATGTCAGTGCTTATTCAGAATGAGTTTTGAGCACCATGCAGAACCAATTTCAGGACAGGAAAGACTGGTGGGATTTGCAGGTCTGAAGTGTTGCAGTAATGTGACAGGAAATAAGCACGAACTAATATGAACTCTACCATTTTCCATCAAGCAGGCAGTAATTTTTCTCTTTCAGTATTGTAGCAAACTTTTACAAGTCTGGATTTGATAGTGGTGATTTTCTTTTTATTCACTAGTTTTTCACCAGCACAACCAGGTTGGTTTCAATAGAGTATCTTCTGATTTACGTTAGATAGAAGACACATTTCTTAAATGCAAAATAAATGTCACAAATTATTTTTCACTTTGTTGTTATTGCTGTTTATTCTGTGTGGTATATTGTCTTTTTCAGTAATTTTTAATTTTCTCTTTTTATCCTTGCACATGTGTTTATCAATAGATATCTCATTTGTTCAGAGACACTGGGAAAATAGCTGGAAGAATTCTCTTTGTAAGAGGCCCTTCAGTTTCCCTTTCCCACAAACAGTTAAAAACACAAGTAAAGAGTAAGTAAGAATAAAATGTTAAAAGAGATACACAGACGAAACTCTAGAATAGTCTCTCAATATTTCCAAGATAATGGAGCTGTTAGATCCACATCGGATCATGCTTCCTTACAAGCAATCAGTACAGTCTGTCTGTCATGAGATCGTGAAGAGTTCTTTTAATACAACTTTTTTAAAAGTCTGTGTTGCTTTCCAAATTTCTATTTCTTCTTGCCTAGTAAGAAGGATCCATTTTGTCCTTGTATTGCAGATCTCTTTAGCTCACTTTATTGACTTCGTGCCTTTATCAGAATCAGCAGAGCTTTTAATTTACCTAGTAAGCCTGTCATCAGGGACTTGATGGAAGCCTTCCTCAAATTGTAAATAAATTATACTTTATGTACATCCATTATCTTCTTTCTCTAGGGGTTTCAATGGCTCCAAGCTTTTGTGGCATAGACCATATCCCTTTAGGCAAGATATCCCTTCAGGATATTTCCCTTCAGGCATGATATGCTGGTTGTAGTCATTACAATATTACTTTGATTATTCCCTAAATTACCCCTCATTACTGTACATTTTCTTTGCTTTTCTCATTACAGATGTAAACATTGTGTCTGTTGTGTTTTCAGTCATCCTTCCATTCAATTCTTTAATATACAGCTTCTCTCAGTGACTTTTGATGGATTAAAAAAAAAAAAAAGTCATGTTTCTAGCCATGTATATTAAGTTTTAAAATACAGGGAAGTCAGAATATGGTTTGTTAATTTAGTGTGCTTAAGTAACTAATTAGCCATGATAGCATATTTATGGCTCTGTTGGGAAGTATTATGAAAGAGGCCTTGCTCTGCATCTTGATTGTCAACTGACCTGGGGTCTGTCAAAGCTATAATAAGAGAAGTGAATTCTAGAGGTGAAGGGCCTTTGCTGAGAATTTCCTGTCAACATCCCCTGACATTTATATTTAGGGATTCAAGTGTTGTAGCTGACCTCAGCTGTCATGGTGCAACACAAGGAGAGAAGTAGGTTACTTAATTACAGTCCTTCAAAACCTTGCCAATGCTTAACAAGTTCTCTGTTATGATTGAGTTACATGATTTCCTGGACACGAATGCTGTTGTCCATTACATCACATCCTATGGGAGCATATGAGGATTTATATGGAGATAAAAATTTGCATGACAACATTTATACTGATATATTCAGAAAGTTCTTATTACCTTAAAGACTTCATTTTTAGTTCTTAATATGAGAGTTACACTTAGTTTTTTCATTTGAATTTAATTCAGGAAGAAACTTGGGACTGGGCAATTTCAACATTATTGTTCTAATGGTGACTGACTCACACTTTGGATGTCAGATCACACAGTTCATAACATTTTAATAAGAGCAGCTAATTCTTGATATATATCTTTATTGTTGCATGGACAGGCAGTGAGCAACAGCGGTGGTAATGAAAACAGAGTCCTAGTTAATCCATGAGATAGTACCACAGTTCTGCTTGAACTGTTTCAGGATCTGATGGAGTTTCTCTAAGCAAAGCTGGAAGCTGCAAAGGATGAAGATAAACTTTGATCATCATCAGAAATTTCTATTTTATCCCTTTATTTTTTGTTTATTTGTTTATATTACCTTTATGTAGCTACATACAGGATGCTGACAGGATAATTTATGTCATACTAAGAATGTCAGAAGAGACCAGGTATGGCTTTTCCATCCACTTTCAGTGAAGAAACAAATCTTTCCTTTTGAACCTTGAGATATATTCTGCCAGGACAAAGGAAATGTTTGCTTTAGTCCATATTATTTTATTTAATTTTGGGCTACCTCTTTGTCTTATTAGTTTTCTCTTTTTTGCAAGCTTCCTAAAAGGATACTCTACAATTAAAAAAAAAAAAAAAAAAAAAAAGTTATTTAAAAAATATGCTACTTGTAGCTAAAATCTATTTGCTTTCATTATAGAGGACCCTGCTAAAAAGGATTATTAAATGTTTGCACACATATGCACATTTATATGTGTGTATATAAAGAGAATTATTGTCTAGAGAACTTGTTCTGTGACTACAAACTGACATGTTTGAAATAAAAGTCTACATTTGGGGTTTATGAAGCAATAATATATTCAAAATAATTTTTGCTAAGAGTATTTAAACCTCCAAAGTCAATTCAGGATTTTAAAGGAAGCATATGCTAATATCCTCAAATTCTGCCTTCCAAATAGAGCACTTTTGCATTACACTGAACAAATAATTCTAGATTTAGAAAACAGAAGTCTGAGGTTTTAGGGTTTTTTTTAGTAAGATAAGATGTTACCCTTAAAATATCATTGTTGTTGTTTTGTTTGTTTGTTTGTTTTAAGTAGCAGCACTGCTTGAACAAGAATTTTAAATAAGCATATGTAAAGCATCATGCCAAGAGACACATTGTTCACAAGATTCTTCTCCAATAAGGATTCTTCAAAGCTGCCTTTGTTTTTTTCATTTCTGTTTGATCTAGGATGGGGTAGTTTAGTAATAATTGCAACCTTAGAACACAAGTGTTAGAAAAGGTATGTTTCTTTTCTCACTAATCCTTCTAGTTGGTGAGGGCATTATTTGAATTAAAATTAAAATATTGTCTCCTGATAGAAACAGTAATTTTCATCACTGATGATTATGATCATCATAAGAGTTCCTGCCTAACAACCAGGAAATTATTCAATTTTTGATGTTATCTGTGCTTGTTAAGAACCTGAAAGAAATGTCTCTTATTTATAGTCTTTTAAGATCCATATGGTATCACAAATACAAATTCCTGTTTTCTAGGAGCTAATAGTTAATGGGAAAGTATAACTTAATTTTAAGAAAGCCAGCTTTGTTTTTTCAGTTGTTGGAATTTTAGTTTGTTTGCCTTTTTTTTTTTTTTTTGCTTTTTTACTTGTCCCCTTTAGAATGGTCTGCCATCATGTCAACTTTAACATGCATGTAGAACTAAATCATTTTACCTCATTATTTTTTGAGTAACTTGAAGTGGAGTTTCCATCATCATGTAAAATGAGAGAGCTCTTAGTCATATTTCAGAATTAATATATAAAATCCTGTCCTTTCCCAATGTTCTTTCTCATGCACACATGTACTGTCAGATTAGAAAGTAATTCAAGATTAGTAAAACATGATCAAATTGATTAACAAACAATTAAATCATTCTCCAGTGACAAACCTTAATACTTTTTAATTCTTGCTGTTGAGTTGTATACATTTAGTACCTATTAAACAGGCTGCTATCAGAGACATAGGGAATAACGTACTTTGTCAAGCTCCAGCAGAGCATGCTGGAACACCATGGACTGTATATCAGGAATGTTTATGATTCTATCCAGAGAATCTTTTATGTAAAGCATTTATGTAAAATATATCAAAATAATAATATGTTATTATCTATAACAATGGAAATTTCATGCTACAATGATAAATTTCTACTCAAATAACAAATTTTTACTTTGCCTGAAAGCAAACTGCACAGGCTTACTGATGTGTATGTGCTTTACCCAACTATGTAAAATAATGAGCACTGATATGAACCTTTTGCGCAACATAAACTAATCAAGGTAAGAGTACAATTGTCAACTGGTGTAGAGAAACACACATCATAAATCCTAATGTCGAAAGAATTAAAGTAAACACTACTTATATGACTACATATGATACACCACTAATAAATTGTTTAGAGCACAGAATGAGAATTTCAGAAGTCTAAGATTCTGTATATTTCCTAAGGCTTACTCTCACTGCAAATGTTACCAGGAATTCACTCTCTAAAACATTGTCTTTTCCTATTTGAGATTGTGTCAGTAAGCAACTGTTTAAAATTTTCACTGCCCATTGAATAAAACAAGAATCAATCACTGAAATATTTAAATGTATTCTATATTTTCTAACTTGTGCAGTTACAGTTCAAAGCCTGCTAGATTTGAGACATAACGATAAAACTCCTCTGTCACATGCAGCACAGCCAGCATCCTGGCAGCCCTGCAAATGCCCTGTCTGATCTGTCAGCCTCTGGAGGGCATGATGTTCAGCAGCTGATAAAGTTCTCTATGCTGAAACCAAAATTATGGGTTCTAATGAACCTCAGAAATGCTGTTGTCTTTGAAATGTGACTCCCTGTCCAGTGAGAAGTGAGCTGTTTTCACAATATTGAACAGCCACTGGATGATAATGACCTTCAATAGCTACAGCTTAGGGCTAGATTTGAGTTTGATACTAAGAGGTGAAAAGCTTTCAAACTCAGTACCAGTCCCTTGAGCCATTTAGTCCTTCCAATGACTTATTTCTTAGTAAACATATATCCCCTTTGTCCTCATCATTCTTGTTACTCTGTAGGAGATTTTATGCAGGTTTTGTGTCATACCTTTACGGTAGATCTTCTGTAGATTTGAACCCTATTCTTTTCTCATTCACATAATCTAAAAAACAAAAAATTGCACTTTTGGAATGAGGATTTGTTTTAAAGTCCACCAACATCAATTAACTCTGGCTTTCCTGGGTTTTGAGGATCCAGTGAAAAGAATTTGAACAGCTGTGTATTTCTTCATCCTTTTCCTCAGTGCAATCCACAGTTCAATCTCATTGGTACAGTGCATATTTCTCAGAAATCTAACTGGTTAAATTCAACTCAACTCTGTTGCTAATGTGAGTAAAAGTACACTGTTAAAGCAATATGTGCATGAGTGGAATAAAGAAAAGTCATCTCTAACTTTTGCTAACAGCTCAGATTTTTTTCACTGTGCCCAGGATTCTTCTTTCCTCCTTGTAACTTCTGTCTTCCTCTTGATTGAGTAGGTCAGTAATGTAAACTGATAAACTGTTGAGAAACATGATGTGGACATGAAGACTTTAATCAAGCTCGTCAGTTTAGAATGGCCTCAGGTGAAAAGCATATATACCTACATGCTTATACGTTTGCTTTATATCGACTCTTTGTTAAACATTTTCATGGTAGCTATAAAATAATACAGTACATACTGTGCCCCTATATTTTGAGTGATGTACCATGACACTATGTATTCACATTAAAAGCTACAGATGTAAAGCGTCTTTAAAATAATCTTTGTATTGACTGTATCCTTTCCTTACCTGAAGCAGCATTCACATGTGTAGGCTGGCAAGTATAGAATAGTTTTTTCCGTTGAACCTTTCCTTCTCTTTTTTTAATTTTTTTTTAAATTTTCTTTTTAAACCACCATCTGATTATTACTGTATTTAGACTATACTTTTTCCCTGCACATTTACTCAAAATAGTCTCACCTTACAAATAGAATAATTAATATCCAGTCAAATGTAGCTTGGCTTGGAATACACATTTGCATTATACTTGATTGTAAAGACCTTAGCAGATTGCAAGCATTATCAAACTAAGAATATAAACCATAAAACCTTGTGTGCCTTTGTTGTTGTACTTTAATTCTCTTAATCGCCCTAGGTAAAGATTAGCTGCTGTTGTCAATTTAATTCAGCTTCAAACAAAGCAACAAGGTCACTTTTTCTTTTTTTTTTTTCTTTTTTTTTTCTTTTTTTTTTTCTTTTTTTTTTTTAAAGCAAACAGGATTGAGTTGTCATGTAGTTCTAATAGGCAGCACAGGGAATCATTAGTCCACCTCAGCTCCCTGACTGATGGGCATTTCACTTCAGTCATCTGACTGAGCACTAGTGGCCCAGTACTATTGACACCGTGTCAGAGCTGAGAGAAGATGCCTTAATCGGCTCAGACACTCTCTGCATTGATTTGACAAGTGGCTGTAATGACCTTCTTGTTTTTCTGAAGGATTACTGTTTACCCAGGGAGGTGCTGCTGAGCACATGTACCGCATTGTCATGGAAACTATTATCGTTGCATCTTGATCCTATTAATGCTGTGGTGTGTGACACCGGTATGAGACACTGAATGAAGCACATTCTACCTCAATAATATGAATCGCTGACCATTCATTAGGCTTACGAAATTTGCAGCTAGTTCTGTGTAGCTTGGCCAACAGGAGTTAAAGGGATATGGCAGTTTAGGGTGCTTTCCTGTCTTGTCAGGGTTTTTTATGAGGCCTGGGTAGTTTACTTTGAAGGAAGAAAGTGCCACTCTTCAGTTTGTTTGTTTTCTTTTCTAATTTTTGTTCTTTGATGTAGGTAACTTGCCATTAATTTAGGGTGCTTCTGGTTGAAGAAAGAAATAAGAAAATCAAGATGGGAAGAGAAAAACCCTCATACTTGAGACATGTATATCCATGAGAGAGTTAGATGATGAACAGAACTTTATGGATCATGTTGAGAGGTTAGAAGCATATAACCAGTATTTTTTTCTGTTTCCTTGCAGTTTTAAGATAATGGCAAGTGGAAGACATATCTCACACCTTACAGCTCTAAATCCTTGTTTGTTCAGTGCAAGCATGTTTTTCTGAGCTATTTCCTCCTTCTGTTTGGTATACTAGTGTGTGGTCTCTACTATCTCTAGAAATTAGTTTCTTAGTACACCATGTTTGGGAACAGGCTGAAAAAAGCACGGTTCCACCAGTGATTTAGGCAAAAAAAGACTGAAAAAGAGTCACTGATAGGAAGCAAATAATTCTAACAGGTTATTCTGTAAGACAAGATAGGTGGTTTCTTGGAAAAGGCAGTATAGCAGGTTATCTTGCAGGCTAGATCTAATGATTAAGCTGCAACAAAAGTGGTTGTTCTGATAAATTTGAGCAATTTCCTGTACATTGATTTTTGATGAGAAGAAAAAGAAATCCCCAAAGTTTTTGTACATGAAGAATCATCTTTCATACATGGCTTAGTAATTGGGAAATATTATTTGAAAACATGTCGATAGAACATGAGCTCTTAGCTAGTGGCCATTACCTGTGAATGAAAGAATGATGCTATAGAAGTAGCACTTTAGAAAGAGATTTTATTTGAAAATTAAGAATTATTTCTGTTTTATTCTTCACTCTTCATCTTACATGTTGCAAGGCTACCCAGGCTTAGAACTTGTTATATCTTAAGACAGTTGACTGAATGAGATGTTGAAATCAGTGCCTTGCTGCAGTAACACCTACCATATCTCTCCATTCAATCCAATACACAATCATCCCATCATCAGCTAATAGTTTGGGTTATTGACAGATGTGTCTTATTGATTTCCTTGTTTAACCTAATGAATAATGAAATGCCTTTCACAATATTTGAGAAAGTACTAAGTAATATTTCCCGCATCATGCAATCAATTTTCATCTGATCACACAGTCATTAATATTCCTGCATTGATTCCAAATTTTCTTGGCAAGATATTGTCACACAGTTTCATTGCATGGTACAGTATACTGAATGCTCTTTGTGGCCTTCTCCTTTGAGAAAGATGTGTAAAAATCACAAATATTGTAAGATTTGTTTCTCAGAACACAAGATAGGAAGGTTTTCTAGTAACATTATCTGGAAACAAAATATACAAACATCTAAGGTTTTTCCCATTGATTAACAATTTCAAATTCTGTACTAAGGTCAAAGATTATTATGATTACATTTTTCTTTCCATGGAGAGGAATAAATCATTCACAAGTATAGGGTGTCCCAAAATCTTTTGAGTAGAGCTATTCTTGAATGGCAGAATATGTGTTCCTGTATTCACATTTACAGTTATTTTTTGGTAACTTCTGAGGTAATTCTTAACGTTTTTTTCATATTAAGAAAATTCTTTGGTTTAGAGTCTGCTTTTTACTTGAGTCAGACTGAGTTTATTAAATGAGTTCTGGCTTAGAAAATATTTGTCAGGTTCAGATTCTGAGCTTTTGTTTGCTTGGAACTTCCTAGTTCTCCACTTCGACAAAGGAAATTCTGGATAGCAGTAGTTCAGCATTATTTAGCAAATGCATCTTGCACTGAGTAAGCTCTGCAGACTAGTCAGAGTCTGAGACTGTAGCACTGTCTTCATTGCTTGACTTTCACAAAAGCAGAAGTGTGCTTGGTTTCATTAAACTGAGGAAATTATCTGATTTGGACCAGAAAATGGTTCCTTTATCTTCTACATTCAGCCAAACATGCAGGCAGATGCTTACTGCAGTATATGTGTCCTGCTTACATAAACCAGGAAACAGAATCCAGGAATTCTTCCTTCCCTGATCCAAATGAACCTGACATCCTCTTATGCCACACACAATTGCTTGCTTAGTAAAAATACAGCCTTAGGTTGTCACCATTAAATAACCAGGCATAAATAAATAAAATTAATAGTATTCCATATTTCAAAATTCTTTAGGGGTTAGATAGGTATAATTAGTATTATTCGGTATTTTAAAATTCTTTAGGGGTTTATCTTATGCATTAGAAATTTATTTATGTGTGAGATATATGCATATTTCATGTACTAAATAAAATGTGTTTCTATACAGAGAAGTCAGATAGGAAAAGACAAGAATATGTACTATGTTCAAGTAGATTATATGGAGTTCAGTTAAATAAATATTAAAATTACAGACTCCAGAAAATATTCACTGTAAAACTGCTAGTAGACAATATGTTGTCTGCTGTATCCATATTGCATTACCTGCAATTCAATTTAAAGACAGTGAATGTAAGATTATTGTATCACTTTAAATTGAAACATAGTTCAAAGTGATAGCTCAGCTAGTTGAAGAATACCTATATGGCATCAGAATGTTGATTTAACCAAGAGGGATACTGCATGCAACCCAAGTAGCACTTAATGACATTGAAATTAGCAGTGAAATCAGCTCTTTTTTTTTTTTTTTTTTTTTTGGATGAGACCTTTAAGGCTGAAATAGAATATTTAGGCTTAAATTTTTTGCTTGCTTATCTAGTAAAATTTGTTTTGGTCTTGCAAGAGCTGAAGTAGCTGTTTCTACATTTGGAAGAAGCTTTTCCTGAATGCTAGTTCTGTGAGACTTCAAAAGTAAAAGCATTTTTGAGGCCTCTTCTATCTGTCAATATAAAGCAACCTGCTGCTAACACTAACTTGCTGTTTAACCACTCCGTGTGTTCGTGTTTCATTTTATTAAAGATGCAAGATTTAATGGACATTTATCAATCTTTTTGATACAGTCCTTTCAGAATTGCTGTTCATCTGCCAGGCCTTCAATATCATCTTAAAAGACTCATCCTTAATCAAACCAAGTTCTTAGGTTTTACAAGCCAAAAGTGAAAACCTTTGTGTGACTATATTTTTCCTAGAATGTTGGTCTTTTGTCCTTTTAGAAAAAACTTGATCCTTTTTAAGGATGCTTCTTTATTCTGGGTTTTCGTTTTGTTTTTTTTTGTTTGTTTGTTTTCTATGAGCAATATGCACAACTGTTGGTGACTTATGCAAAATAGCTGTATTTAGAGATAAATTTTAAAATCCAGATCTGAAAATCAATAAAACTGCATTCTACATCTTTAAATGGCAATTCTCATTAGAACTTGATATTCAGAGAGGCAAGTAATATCCCATTTAAATTAGCCAGTGGAGTTGTATAACAGGCTGGTCCTGGGGCTTCTTGTAGGTGGCATGGTTCTGTTCTAGTAAATTAAAGGACTTTGTCATATTCTAAACCAAATTTAACAAACTAATGGGTAAGTTCTCTTGCTTTACTCATTTTGTTCCTTCATGGAGAGTTGATTCCTATTAGAATAGAATACATGGATTTGGAACCACCAGATTTCTGCTGCAATTTTAAAGCCAATAGTTGTATAACTAGTTTTGTGTGGAAAGACTAGTTCATGACAGCTAAACCCTAACTTTTTAGAACTCCATACTTGATAAACTATCTCCAAAAACTAACAACTGAAAATTCAGGATGGACCTGCTGAGAAGAAGGAAGGTCTGGGAAAACAGAAAAACAAGGTTGTCCATTAAGCTTCCTTATCCTGTTGTGGTATTCTAGACCTTCATACAATCTTGCTGTTACTACACTTTAAAATGATATTTAAAAAGCACTGGTGAAGCATTTGATATTATTAGATACAAAGTGTGAACTTTAAGGCTAGGCTGACAAAAAGATAACTTGACACTACACACAAAATAAGACAAACTGCAAGTAGACCAACTGCTGCCTTGCATCTGAATGAGTCTGGAAGATGAGAAAGATGATTCTTCCTACAATCAAGCTGTGAACTTGTCTCAACTGAGCCTGAATTGCAAATCCTTTTTTTCCCCCAAGTGTACAAAAAGTTTATGTGTCAAAAAAGGTCCTTTTTTTTTTTTTTGAGGAATGAGTCAGCTCTTATATTGATTTTGTGTTTCACTTGCCTTGTCTCAGCTGTTATGTTAGAACTGCTCTACGTTAGAATAGTCTTAGAAGACTGTTATTATGCCACGTATTCATGGGGACGTTTAATTTGCCCTGGTGCCCTTTTAAAGTGTGATCAGCCGTATTATGTGCCACTTTTGTGCCAGTATAAAACTGATGAGAATAGAAAATACGCCACTAGATATTAAGACATTTCTGTTTGTAATGGACATATTAGACCATATCTGCAGTCAGAGGCTAGGTTTATACAATTAAAATCAGATTGGACAAAGAACTTGTAAATATACAAAGATGAGTAAGTTTTTACTGGCATGACTGTGGGCTTCTTTTTGTAATTTCAGTGGCCATTTGAGATTATTATTTTTATCTGTAATACATAATTTCACAGGGCCAGAATACTGAACACGAGGCTACAGAAAAGACAACAGAGATTTTCCAAAATAAATCCCTCTTGAGGCATGCCAGAATTTGCATTAACTGCAATGACTCGTGCCAGTTTGAATAACTGCTTGTTGCTGGCCAACCACTAACAACTTTTTTCAGGTGAGAATTCAATAGTCACTAGATTTCTAGTTTGTCCCAATGAGAATATACCTGCTTTCTGAAACTGGTACCTCCACATTTTCAAGCAGAAGTTCCAATTGCCAGTCTGGTAACGTTGAAAGACTCCTTATACCAAGATTAAATTTTTTAGCAATATTTCATAATATATGAGGTATAAAGATAGTTCCAGCTGTGTATTGCACACAAATGATATAATTTAATTTGTTCTGAATTTTCTTTTATGATGTTTCTTCTTGTTTATCATAGGAGAGTACCAAGCATTCTCAAACTGAAGTCTGTTCAGTTTTCATTTTGCTGTTTGAAATAAAGTATCCTGTAGCTATCCAGCTTTTACAAGCTGAATAATTATGAATTTTGCCAGTATGCAATAGATGCATGTTCCATCATGCTTCTCAAAAGCTATATTTTCCTTTTGTGGATCTTTTCAATTCCACTCAATTGTACTTCTGATGAGTCAAAAACATATGATACTTCCTACAAGGGCATCCTATCGTGCAGCAGAGAGAAGCCTCGGCTCTTACAAATGTTATTCTATATTCATTACACTTTGTTTCGTAGTCACAGGAAATAAGTATTTCCCAAAGACATTTCTAATGAAGGCAATTGGGAAAGTATAAATCTGTTAGCAGTTAAGTGGAGCTCCTGGAGAGTGAGCATACAAGCAATTATTCCTCTGAATATTTCATTGAAAATGTAACTTTTCTGGAAAACTTATTGCATTTGTTTAGCTAAGGGGAGCTGGACAAGGAGTTGGAGAGTGAGTTTATCTTTTTTGTTTGTTTAGTTAGTATTTTTAAGGAGAGCATATAAATAAATTATTGTTTATGGTTCTACCAGACCTGACATAATTAACATTGCAGTGGGAAATTATTTTAGACAGCCATAGGGAACAGACCTAAGTGTCTCTGCATTTTGACAGCATACAGTATCATTGCATAGCAATAAAAAAGTCTTTTACAGGGCTTCATTTTTGCCTCTTTGTTCAAAATAATGCTCTTTTTAATCTCAAATTTTTTTATTCCTTTAGTACACTTGATATTTCCCTTATGTAAATGGACAGCACAATGTTACATAGAACTTTGTATCCAGAATCTGAACTTTAGTTCAGCTCATACCTTTATGACACTGCTTCTTGAAATACTTTTCATATGTCATTAGAGTGAATACAGTGTTGTTTTTATTTC
>NW_010293751.1:15684-25663 GCF_000700745.2 Antrostomus carolinensis
TTCTAAATTTGATTATTCAAACCTAAGCTATGACCATGCCAGCAGGTGTCCAGAAAGTAAACAGGAGCGCACTCATGAAACAGCAGTTCTGCTGTGATAGCTGCCAGTGTACATGGTAGGTGTGACATAGCTCAGGGCCCTGGGTGATGGGGCGAGGGGGTGACAACATATTTGGGGTTAAGCATAACATCCACAGCTGTGGCTGTGTCTAGAGAGTATGGAAGCACAGGGGCACCGAAGGTATTCTTGGTAGAATAACCTTTCAGGTTGCCGACAGTCTGCTGTAACTCTTTTTTGAAACTAAGATTTGGTATAATTCTTGTGACAGCATTCCTGGCATGACTCTCCTCTCTTATGTCAGTGTGTACAACTAATAGGTACATCAAATTGAAGATCAAGTTTGGATTGTTTCAATCCATATTTGTGTCACTACCTTTGCTTACATGCTTTTGAGAAATTGCAAAATTTTCAATGTTTTCTTATTCCATACTTTTGCAAGATTCCTTCTAAGGTCATTAAATCATATTCTATATAAGGTGAGGACTATGGGTGTTTTTTTTTTTTTTTTTCTTTGAGTGATATATATAAATAATATTGTTTGATTTGTTAATTTAAATGTCTTGTTACTACTTTGGTCTGTTTTCTTTGCAATTTTTCCATTTTGTTTGTTGCTGTTTGCTGTTGACTGCATGGTCTTTATAAGTTAGTAGAGCCTTGAGCAAAGGAGTATGGTGTTTTCTGCTCTCTTAAAATATCTTTCTCAGAGTATTTTCAATACCTTTTAATATTCTAAATTTCTTAAGAACAAACTTGCTTAGATTGAGTACTTGTAATTTTGCTACCACAGTTCGGCAGCATTCAGATTTTTTTTGTGGTGAGAGGTTAGGTTTGGTCATTTTTCTTTGACTATGTCTATGTACTTCACAATCTAGAGAACAGAATTTTTTCTTAGCATTTTGTGATGTGCCTTTTATATCTTCTGTTGGGATGCAGCAGCCTTTAGAATTTTTCTGTGTATTCTACCGCAGACCAAAAAGTGGAACACCTGTCAGAAGAAAAGGAAAAGAGCCTTTGCTGATGCTGTGGCTTGCAATTCATTGCATCGTGTCACAGAAAGTGTTGTTTATTGATTGTGCTGACAGTGGCAGTAAATACAGCTAAGTCTGTTTTACATCACTGATGAGAATCTGTATCTCATAACTGTTGATTCACGCTCTGACTTCAAATCACATCTCCTTATCCCCTTCCCCCATTTAAAACAAACACATGTTTTTCTATTTCATTCTGTGAACATGAATTAATATAGAGAGGAAAAACGAGAAGTAATTTTTATTGCATATTTCTTCAACATGCAAGTCTTCTTTGACTCCTTAGTAAAAATTAACAGCTCCAAATTCCATTTATCTGTGAATCCTGTTATAGATTGCATTATTCACTCAATTGACTGTAACAGTTAAGACGATTACCATCTGTGATCTAAATATATGCTTATATTAGAATGCAGAAAGCATTTCATCATTAATGCCTTCTTATAAATCCAACTCTCTTTGAGATGGCAATCAGTTCACTTTATGACAATCAATGTGTTCCAGTTCTTGCATGTGTTTTGATCGTTGGGTGCAAGTTGCAGGCTCATTTGAAATGTCTTTGAATAAGGCACACAGGTATGCATTAATCTTGCATTTTCCTAAGTATATCAATGTCCATGATAGATGTAAAATCATACACTATAATATTCATGGCAAATTTATGTAAAGGATTGTGAAATATTGAATTTTAATCAAGGGAAAAAAACATTTACTTTGCAGTAGCTGGAGTAACAATTCATGAATGTGATTTCTCAAAGTTGTGGAGAACCCATCATTATTTATTTAAAGAAATATTCAGTCAAGCAGAATTCTTGGAGGTTTTTTGATACATAAGGACCAAAAAGTGGCCTCTAGTCTCTATCTTGTTTCATCTTTACTTTCAATGAATTTACAAATGCCTTTTCAAGGCTAGATGGATTTTATCCTACTATAATTTCAATTTCTGGATGTCTGCCATGCTAATATATTGATTTGTTTAAAAAAAGTCAAGCAGAGTTAGTACAACTTGCAGGACATTTCCTGGTCCCTTTTTCTGATATGTGTATGTTATTGTAGGGAAACTATATAGATCTTATAGTGATTAAAAGTCTCTCCAGTTAGCAATAGGCGGAGCCAATGGTGTTGTGGTGCCCTGTCAATATCTCTGAAGCTCTCCATGGTCAAAAGTGACGCGGGAAGAAAGAGGATGCACTGATGGGATCATCATGTTTATGCCTAACTGTGTATTCCTTTTGTAGCACAAGCATCTAATAAATGTAAGGTTAGTCCTTGAATGTCTCGAGCTGTACTGGAGCTTGATACTGCACTTTCATTACTTTCAGAAGTTTGAATCAGGTTTTCAGTAAATACTGAATCCATGCTTTATCATTCTTCCTTAGAAGATTTGCCAGTTCTTCCTTTATTACAATTCCTGTAATTGTCATGTTTAGGAAGACACTGTAACTTAGGTTCAATATTGTGTGTTCTGCGGTGAGAAAACCCACTGCCCCTTCGACTCTAATGAATGGCAGAATTATCACAAAGCTATGTCCCATGAATAATGTATATTGACCAATTAAATGAAACTGCTGTATTAGTTCTCATGGGAGGTATCTGGTGGAAATTACAATCTTGTAGGCAATGGCACTATGTTTTGACACCCGAAGCTAACCATATGTAGCTACTTGTAACATTTTGAATCCTATGAATTTATACCTTTTGTTTTCAAGCAAACATAATTATAGTAATTCTAAATTAAGAGTTCTTGAATTTATTTATTTGTATGCTCTGAGGCTGTAAAATAACTTACACTACCAACTTTCAATGAAATGTAGTGGGCCTGACTAATATTGGATCCACTTAGAAGGTAGCAGTAAGAGTCCAACTGAAAGTTTCTGACTGTGAAAAGAAATATTGATTTGATATCTCTATTTCAATAAAAGTAATGTCTTGAAAAAAATAAGCTCTTAAAAGTTTTAACAAAGTTGCTACAATCATGGCAGATTGGGAAATCTTTTCCTTTGTGAACATGATCCTATCACTGGTTGAGAAATGTTAAGGGTATGTAAAGCTGCATCAGCAATATACCTGGAAGAGTAAAATGAGCACAAGTGCTGAGACATCTAACTCACTGCAGCCGTGCCAGCTCAGCTCCAAACACAGTACAGAAAGAAATCACTGCTGCCACAGGACTTCCAGTCCTGAGCAGGTAAGTCTGTTCAGCATAACCTGACTTAACTGTTCAGATCCCCAAGCTGCTAGGAACCTGTAACTGTGTTCTTCATGAGCTTAAAACCAATAATGCACAAAATCATTTTGTTCTCTCAAGAAGACACCTTGAGATGAAAAGCTGAAATTCAACTTGCTTATAGTTATTAAACCATATATGGTGCTTTTTAGAACAGCCAATGAACAGAATAGTCTAAGGTGGGATTTTCAAAAGTGCTTAAGTCGTTTAGGAGCATAACTGGCACTACAAGTCTATGGGGATTTATGCCCTTACATGCCTCTGGCACTGGATTAAAAAAATCCAATTTCAACAGGTAGTACCCTGGACTGTTACTGGCACTTAAATTCTGATGATTCAGCTATGACCTGTTGTTGTGGACTTGCTGTTTCAGCTCTCTCCGAGACTCTCATCCTATATTGGCCTATTTAGGCAGGCATTTTGAATGAACTGTGGAGCTATGTAATGCGAAGGAATGCCTATATCTCCCTGCATCTTCCTTTTGAAGGCATCAGCTTTGGCTTGCACAGTTTCATAAAGTGAAGGCTATGTCTTAGAATAGGTCAAAGGAGGTTCTCCTCCTCCTCTACTCAGCCCTGGTGAGGCCACATCTGGAATACTGCGTCCAGTTCTGGGCTCCCCAGTTCAATAAAGACAGGGATCTTCTAGAGAGAGTCCAGCAGAGGCCACAAAGATGATGAGGGGCCTGGAGCATCTCCCATATGAGGAAAGACTGAGAGAGCTCAGAATCTTCAGCCTGGAGAAGAGAAGACTGATAGGGGATTTTATTAATGTCTACAAATACCTGAAGTGTGGGGGCCAAATGGATGGGGCTGGGCTTTTTTCAGTAGTACCTTGTGACAGGACAGGGGCACAAACGGGAACACTGAAAGTTTCATACATACTTAAGGAAAAACTTCTTCACTGTGAAGGTGCCAGAGCACTGGAACAGGCTGCCCAGAGAGGTTGTGGAGTCTCCATCTCCGGAGATATTCAAAACTCACCTGGACGCTTTCCTGTGCAACCTATTGTAGGGAACCTGCTTGGGCATGGGGGTTGGACTAGATGATCTCCAGAGGTCCCTTCCAACCCCTACAATTCTGTGATTTTGTGATTCTGTTAATTCATAGACTTCCCTAATAGAATTCTGTCATAGGAAACTGTTCAATCCAGCTATGACCCACATACGTTACATGCTCAGTTTCCTTTGTCCAGACCTTTTGTGAAACAGGGAAAATATTTGTGCATAATTTCAGCATAGTAAAATAAGGAATATATTTTATCTTTTCTTAGAACACCAAGAGATGTCATTACTTCACACAGATCCTAAGCATCCAGAAATAATCTGAAGGCCTGCTACACCTGGTGTTTGGGGCATAGCTATGTTTTGCACTTTAAGGGAGAGGAGTCAAATATACAAAGTTTTTTGCAAGTGCCTCACAACTCTAGCTTATTTTTCTTCTTTACAAGCACTCAGCCTTAAATTAAAAGCAATTCTGTGAACACTAGCATGAAGAGAAGATTAAATATTTGAGCCTCCTTGTTAATTACAACTTTTGATTAAGCTTTTCCTTGAGGTTGACACCGACAAGATCAATTCTGTTTACATCTGGAGAAATTTAAAAGGGATATATAAAATGAGCCAGTAACATCAATGATATTATTAGGAGAAGCCTGCTAGAACTGAGCATTAGCAGAGAGGAATTCTGGAATCTCTCTTTTTGAAGACACTTTCTTAAATGAAGGAGACAAAGCAAAGTAATCTCTCAACATTTAGATGAGTCACTGTGTCGCTTCCGTCCTCATAAGAAAAAGAAAGTTGAAAGAATTTGAGTGCAGAAGACATACCTTTATTGATTATTTCTCAAAAAACCCCCATAAAGACTATATTATAACGGACTTAGAAGTTAAATTTATTTTTGAGTCAATGAGTTGCTATCAAATCACCAGGCTACTCTGTTGAATATTATCATCTGTTAATGGCTTTTATGTGGTTGAGCATAAACTAATTTTTCCCAAAATTTTCTTTCTTGACAAGGACAACAGAAGGGTGTTTATATTTGTTCCTTTACTTTCAAACTACATATCAAACCATGAAGGATATACAGGCAAGCACAAAGCACCTGCATTAGTGTATAAAATATACCGTTGCACTGTATACGCCTTGAACACGCTAACATTACTTTCCATTTTTTAAAGAAATGTGTACTTTTATTTTATGTTGACAGTTCCTTCCACAGTCTCTTTTGTCAGAGTTCTAACCGCGCTTCAGGTCTGCCTATAGATTATTGTTATTGATGTTACAGACTTGCTGATCAGCAACAGTTTGTTATTTTTCTCTCACTAATTAACTTTTTTCAAAACTCAGGGAAGATAAATACAGTCATTACATGTAATAATTAGAAAGCCTTGTATAATGAAGCAAGAATTTTAAGATTAATAAATAGCTGAACGTGAGCCTGATAGCCTGCTTAATTAATCACTAAACTGTGGAACACTGCAATTCATATGTCAATCCAGGCTCTTTTATAGAAGTGATTTGAATCAATTGGTAATGAAATTGAGAAATTTGGAAGCAACTTTCTGACTTTCAAGTGACAGGGCTCATATTTAAGTCAAGAAATGTGACAGTTAAAGACAACATAGAAGTTATTTGAATTATTTGCCAGATCATGTGAGAATTACAACATCAACCCATTGAAATAGCTCATAGCTTATTAGCGTGAAAATAAACAGTTGTAATGACATATTTAGAAACCTAAGATGCTGCTTAAAATATGAGAGAGTTTGACTGAAATAAACCAATTATATAATCCTGCAAGTATAACAATATTTCAAGAATTCTCCTACTTTGACACAGACAAATTTACTCTTACTACTGTTAAAACTGTAATTCTTTAGAAATTATAATTATCTTTATTAAATCAATTACTTTAAACTGCCAAGTAGTTTAATGACTGATTCTTCTTTCTTAATGTAATTAACGTGCTTACTCTTACTCAGTTACTTGAATTTAAACGATTCTGCTGTTGAATTTGTTTCCTTAACTTTGCACTTCCAGCCACACTTTAATTAATTAAAACTTCATCCAGATATAATGAAACTGTTATTGTGTGTTAATGAAATATCAGTGGAAAGTGCACTAATCAATAATTAATGTAATTAAGGTGTATGTGAGACAATATTGCTACATAATTAACTGAAAACCATGTAACACATGCATATTTAAATTTTCATTAATAAGTTTGTTAGGAATTTTAGATCATGCTGTTTTATGGATTTACATGAGATGTATAAAATTAGTGTTTGTCAGAGAGTTTCTGAAATACACATTAAATGCAGCCCTAAATCATTTTAACAGTCATGTAGCAAATTTAAGCAATCGAAGCCACACTAAGAATGAGAGTGTGCCTTCTTAGAAATGAGATTAAAATCTACAGATTTATTTAACTTCTGAGAGTCACATATGTAAAAAACCCTATGAGATAAAGTTACTTGTGAGAAAGCATATTCTATACTTGAAAAATGTTCCTTAGAAAAGATTATGAATAATGGAAGTATTTTTGCAATTCCACAACTAAAGCTGGATCATCCCACTAACATGCTGTTCAGGCACCCTATTTATTAAGGACTATATTCTATTGATATTGATGAAGTTATCTCATTTGCTTATTGAGAATTATTTTTTTATGAGAATTTACCAATTAATTTCTTATTTAAAGGTGCTGCTAATTTGTTACATTTACTAAACTTTTAAATTCAAATGAATAATACTCTTCAGGTTTCCTGTATGTTTGAAATTCATTGCAGTTTATGTTATTAATGGTCATTTGACCTTATAGTGACTATTATTAGCAAGGAATTTCATATCCATAAAGTTTTATAATTAAAAAGACAATCTCTTCCTTGGATATTCTAATTATATTCTATCTACCAGAAAAGCTTGACTTTATAGAGGAATTTTAAAATTGGGGTACAAATCTGACTCTCAGACTGAGAGTCTCTAAGTTAAAACCTCATTATTTTATATTAACAATTACTAATGAAGAATTTTACAAGGTTAAGTAATTGTAATGAAGAGTAGTGATTATTTTCCTGATGTGTTTTAAAATTGGCCCAGCACAACACAATTTTTTAATTCTTATTATTGTTTATTTTTTTGTAACTGATAGACAGCCATAGCAAGTAATTGTTCTATGTAGGATGAATGATCTATGACCCTAGAATAAAATGAAGCATGGAAGCATCTTCACTCAAAAGTTGCATCTTCACTGCATCTTCACCAGGAGACTGAGCATAGCAAGAGAGCACAGGCACTGGCCTGGAATGGTGCTAGAGCTGTAAGTAACTCACCAGCTAGTTGTTGTCAGTGGAATGCACCTTAGGGAGAACACAAACAATTTTAGGACTACTAAAGGCAACAAAGAACTACATAATCAAGGCTCTCTCTATATGTAGTAGATTCAGAGGAAGCTGTGAAAATATTTTAAGAAAAAAACCTGACTTCCAAATCAATCTTAGAATGAGGAGCAAAAATTTGTCAATATCAACATTGTGCCCCTCACAGCAAAGAGGAAAAAGAAACACCTACCATCAACATCTTACTGCTGTTGAAGAGGCTGGTAACATAAAAATCTTGCTGTAATACAACCTGCTGACATAAATCCACAACTTCAGTATCTGGAAGAATAAGTATGATAGCAGACAAAGGGGTAAATACAGCAAGTGTGTATAATAATTTAAACTGTATTATTATTGTTACAATTTATTTTGTAATACTACTCTTTATTTTCTTTCTTTTTTCCAGTCTTTTCCTGTAATAGATAGAGTTGAGCTAACAGTAATTCTTTAATTAGACTGTTAATATTTTACTTACACTAACTATTAATTCCTGGCTTTATATACAAAACTAATTTCCTTTTTGACCATAACAAGACTTTTTAGTGTAACAACTGAAAAAAGGGCTATATAAAACAGTGAGAAAATAAAAATTCTCCTGAATGTCAGTGATGTCTCCTACAAGATGGAATCTGGATGTCTTGTGTCTCACCCAGCCTCTCCAGACTTCCATGAAAGACTTTCAAACTTGCATTGCCCCAAGACTAAATATTTTGGCTAAGTTCCATGAGCTGCAATACTTCAATTTAGATCAATTTTAGTCTAATCTAATGATTCTATTATAAATTTAGATTAAAAAAAAAAAATTGTTTCATAACACTTGCAAGACTTTTGATTAAAAAGATCATGTTTCAATGGAAAATTACCTAGCTTGCAGTTGCTAGGTAATTTTAAATGGATTATATTAGGTGGGTGAGTTTTTACCTATATTGCTTGCATATTCAGTATAAGTTTGAAAGTAATTTCCATTAATAACAGCTGGTGGGGTATTTTTGGTTTTGGTTTTGGTTTGGATTTTTTTGTTGTTGTTGTTTTCTTTTTTCCTTTTAAGTTATTTCATGTTGACACAACAGGTTTAACAATAGCTTTTAAAACTACTCACCTTACCTCTCTGGTTAACTGTTGGGAATCAGCACACCTATTAACAAGTGATTTTTTTTTTTACATGTTTAGCAATGTAGTTTTTTGGATTGAAGTTGTAGGGCAATATTCTGTATAAGCATTGATTAATGTGTTCTATATCAAAGAGATGCTATTCACATAGGGATGTCATATAGCCACATGTTTATATTGTGAAAAAATGTTGAGGCCTTCTTTGCACCTAGGAGGAAAGATAGCAAGCTTTCTATTTCAAAATGGTTTGTATTAATTATATTTTATTTATACATTTATTTATTTATTCTCCCCCAACTCCTCTCCATTTTGTTAAGTCACAAGTTTCAAACACTGGTCAGTACTTTTCCAGGAAGCTGTTAATCACAGTACTAGATAAGACGGATTTCTAATTATATTTTTGGAATCTCAGATTCCTATTCAAGTTAGAGTATACTAGTCCTCCCTCAGCATGTGAACCTGTTACTTAAAGTGGGAAGTAATACTGGAAATTGCAGCTTTGCAAGATTGTGAGTTCACAGCTGAAATTGAAGAGCTGACCCAGAGAGCTGCCTGGCTGGTTTTCCAACATTTGGTAGAGCTCACTTGAGCTCCTGTAAAGCCTGGGCGTGGTCTCACAGCATGGGACCATGAAGACTCCATCCAAAACTGAAAGCTTTCTCGTGCTGACAGGTCTGCTGAGAGACTGAGGTCTCGGCCACAGCCATCTCCTGGCAAATGCAGAGACTCTTGTAAGCTCCCACCTAGAAGGGAAAATTTTCCTAGGGAATTGCAGTCCCAACTTGAAGAGTCCCCAAAACTTAGATCTAAGGTTGTCCTTGATATCAAACACTTGCTACATTTTAAGAATACAGGTCTCCTGCTCAGCTGTGTTAAACTCGAACTGCCTTGGTACAAAAAAAAAAAAAAAAAAAAGTCTTCCTATCTTCCTATAACTACAGAGATATCAAGCTCTGAGCACTCATGGTTCTAAAACACTCCTCAGTGAGAAAGGGAACTCAGATGTCACCAGAAATTAATCTAACAGTAATTTCAGGACTCTGCCTGAGCTGAATACATAATGTGCCTGTCACCTTCTCAAAATCACATTTAGCACTGGGAAAAGGATGGATACATGTGACTTCATTCTCCAGGAAGACTAACACATCCAGAGAGAATTGGGCAGTTCCTTTTG
>NW_010293752.1:0-4052 GCF_000700745.2 Antrostomus carolinensis
GCGCACCTGTGCCCCGGCGCCGCAGCCGCGCTCCCTCCGCGCCGCCTTCTCCCCTCGGGAGTGAGAGGCTCCGTCCCCGCGCCCGAGAGCAGCGCATCGCTGCCAAGTTCGGTGGAGTTTTTTTCCCCGTTACAAGCTTTTTTCCTGGATGCACCGGAGATGACAAGGACAAGAGCAGAGCTTTCCCCTCTCCTGCCTGCTCCGGCTCTAATGCTGTCAAGGCGGCTTCTCTTTGTCTGGCCTGGCTGGAGGTACCCGAGCTGGCGATGGCCAGGGAGGGGCTGTGTCGTGGCCTGACAGGGCTCACGGGCAGGAAGGCCCCTTATTCACCCTGACTTTTTTTTTTCCCCCTAATTGCACTCCACACTCACCAATTTCTATAGCTTGTTTTCATTGTGCTTGATAAAAAGCAAAACTAATTGAACTTTCAAGAGTTCTGAAAGGAGTTAGATGCACCCAACTTTTGTTTAATCTGTTTTGGAATGCAGCTATAATTTTTGAATGGTTTTCAGCATGATTTTTTCACTTGCAGTTGTGCATGTCTATTTCCTGCAGTTCTTTGAGTATTTCTTAGTTATGTCTTTGTAAACTTAAGGTTCCTGACCTGATGCAGGGTGTGAAAATTCACTCGTGTGACAACACTGACACCAAACCATCTTGGTCTCTTTAATTTCAGTGTAACCACTGATGCCAGACAGATGCTACTGTCACCTTTGGGGTGAAATCCTTCCTTTCACCTCTGCTCATTTGGGAACATGCAGTGTTCCTGCCCTGTGCTCCGGGAGGTGGGGGGAGCACTTGTCATGGACTGCCCACAGAAGGGGCGATTTCAGGAAGATGCTGACAGCAGCTTAATTTGTTTGTGGCACACGTAGGCTCAGCTCTGGCTCTGGGTCACAGATTCTCTTGAGTGTTCCTTGGGAATGGTCTTTTTCCCTTTGGAGACTCGGTCTTTAGTGTTTGGGGGTAAGAAGCTGCTGTCAGTCTGAGGTTTGTGCGTATAGTTAGCTTTGTTTTGCAGAGCAAAGCAGGGATCTCTCAGCAGACATGTGCTCAGTGATGCGGTTGTGGGAGGGTCTCACTTTGTAAACAGAAGCTAGCAGAGGTACTTTCACAACACTTGCCTCTGTTATCAGTGGCTTTACGATGTGCTCCACAGAACTGCAGCTCCTATGGTGACAAAACTCTCCTGGTGATCAAGCCTGTTATTTGAATATGCAACGAGGGGTTGACTTTTCAGTGAAACTGCCTTCCTGTCTGCTGTTGTGTGACATTAGCATTGCTGAATTGTTCTGGTGACTCAAAAGCATAGCAGTGTTCAGAAAAAAAAAAATAGACAAAGAAAAGCACTTTTTAGACAGCCGAGGATCCTTCTCTCCTTGAGTCTTGCTTTGTTTGGTAAGTAGGTGCGAGTTGTCTGAGTGGTCCTTCATTTTAGCCCTGCTGCTTATGGCATGTGAAGAGGTGGGGATTTTTCTGTGTCATGTTACCAATGAGACAATTAAAATCTTTTAATTGTTGAACACGACATAGTAACTAGAAATAACCAGGCTTGCTCCTCAGATCCTGTGTTCAGGTGGGCATTGAATTCTTGTCTCATTTGTATTTGGGTAACAGGAATCAACTTCTTTGAGAGTTTGCTAATACTTAAAACAAACCAAAAATCCCAAAACAACAACCATAAACCCCTGGGAGGTCTGCTCCTCTGTTTTTAGGGTGGCTTGTGGTAGCTGGGCTGCTCTTTCAGATAATCCCTTTTACCCAGCCTGATGCTGAAGCTCCTCCACCTTAAAGCAGGACTTTCTCGGAGCTTTTATTCTGGAAGCTCACAGCTTTGAGTATGCCCGCTGCTGCTCAGACTCCCTGTTTAACCAAGAGGAAAGTGTGCACATCTCTTGGACCTCTGTCTGTTGGCCCCTTGCAAGCTTTGAATTTTTCACTGGATCGTTGCAAATTTTGAAAAGGCCCATTTCCAAGATGCTTCCAGCAGAAGGGACAGCATTTGGTTTAGTCTTTAGTGGGATGTAAAGTCCAGCATTTAAATAATGCCTCTGGGTGGCTGGGCTGGCAGCAGGTATTGTTTTGCAGGGGGATTTGTTAATAGCCCTGGCATCACTTGGCTCAGACATTGTCCCAAACAGAAGAGAGGTTGCTCAGGTGGCATTCAGGTGTAAAGAGGGATGTGCATATTCTGAAGTGAAGTTATTTGAAGTGTTGAGTTAATCTTAGTTTAGGTTGGCTGAAGCTCTCCTTGCTCCCAGCAGCTACTGCCAGATACTGTGTTGGAGAGAGAGACATTCTAGTGGTGCTTCTGGGGCCGTTTTTTTCTGCTCCAGAAGTGATGCCACAGTGAGCCTGGCAGCTGGTGCCTTGTGCACATGGCGTTAATGAGGGGTTATCGCCATTTCACTTAAAAGGGGTGGGCATTTTTTGATGTCTCTGTTCTTTACCACCCTGACACGAGCTTCTCTGTAGCGCTTCCCTGGCCTTTGTCAGTTGTAGAGGGCAGCGTGTTGTGGAGTTGGAGGGAGAACTGGGGCCAGGCTCCAGTGCTGGGGAGGGCACGTGCAGCCACAGAAGGTCTGAGTGCCGTAAGTCTGGCTTGAACTTGGTTGCTGAGGAATTGGAGCAGGTGGACTCGTTCTTGACAGAACTCTTTCTTGTGCTGGAGTTTTGCTTTTTTACATAACTTTAGGTGCTGTATTACTTGGCTTTTGCTTTGCCGGTGACTGATTTTTAATTGTTACCCACAAAGCGTGTTTAGAGTCGTTACGTTTGCAGAGCTGAGCACAGGGAAGCACAGAGTTCTTAGGTTCGGGTATGTGTGTGCTGCTCTCGATGTGGGTATGTTGTGCAGCATATGATCCTGGTTCTGCCTTCACAAGGTGTTTTTCCACGGGACCCTGGTGGCTTCAGGCTGCAGGATGTGCAGAGCCCATGTGAGACACTCACTCTGTGTCCCTTGTCATTCTTCTCGTGCTATTTTGCTGTTCTCAAGAGCTGTAGGAGTGAGATGTGCAAGTGATGGCCATGAGGAAAAGAGCGACAGGGAAATCCAGAGCTGGATCTCTCATCCCTCAGGATGGCTGCTTCCAGTGGCTGGATGTAAGGGCATGTGTGTAGGGCTCCTGGAAGGTTTTTGCTTTACCAGAACCACACCGTATGCAACGTGTTAGTGTAGGCCAGCAAAGTCCTCTCTTTAAGGCTAGAATGGATCCCTGATGAAGTTCGGGGTTGTGTTGCACCTGCAGCTGTGAGAGAGTGCTCTTGTTAGAAAGTGTTCGTGTCCCTGGGTGAGAGTTACTCTGTTTCTTCGTTTGTTAACTGACATGTCTGGTGCCGTTTCTCTCTTGCTAAAAATAAAATAAAGGAACCGGTGCCACATGATAACTTGCTGCTCTTGTAGACATTTCTGAAACTATCTCCTACTACAGCCTGTTGATTTGAGGTGTGACTGACGACTGGTAACATTATATCCCTGAGATACAATAGGATGGCTGGTTTGAGCAGGGAATGTAAATTCCCGTGGTCAGTTCACATCTTCCTGGTGGGGGGATAATTCCATTTGTTTGTCTGTCTGTGCTTCCTGGGGGCTCAGTCTCTTGCTACGTGCGCTTGGTGAGAACAGACTCTGGGTGTACTGCTGTCCTTGTGTGTCTGCTCTTGCACACACCCCTCTTTGCCACCAAGATTTACACTGTTTTGAAGACATTTTTTTGCAGAAAGAGCATGTAGCTGAATTTTGCCTGGCCGTGCAGTCAACTGGCATCCACTGCGCCCCTGTGCTGAAGTGCATTTATGACTCAAATAGCTCTAAACTTACCTGCAAAGGACATAAGCCGTGGTGAGCATCCAGGAGAAGGGATATTTCCACAGTCAGGGCACTGTCCTGGGCTGTGTTTCTGCTGGACCATAAATTTTTTGAGTTCTTAATGACTTTATAGCTTTCTTGATGTGATAGCGCTGCACCACCTCTTTGTGGTGATGGTGTGAGGAGGTGGGTGTTAAGATGCTGCCACAGCAGGACAGCGTACCCTCGGTGTGAGGAGCAC
>NW_010293752.1:4284-6814 GCF_000700745.2 Antrostomus carolinensis
TACCCTCGGTGTGAGGAGCAGCTCTTTGAGTGACAGCAGTGTTTTGCACAGTCTGTCTGGAACTGCCCTGCACAGTGGATTGGATCCTGGCAGTGTTTATTCTCGCATTTGGCTGTGATTGCTCTTAGTCTCCTTGTTTTATTCGTATTTGTTCTCTAATCTCATACTGCTGATTAGGTGTGAAATACCTGTTTGTGTGTGTGATGTTACAGGAAATAAGAGGTTTGTCTGGTAAATATGGATGTTTTGGTTACCTGTCATGCGGTGTGAAATTTGAGTGATCGACTGGTTCATACGGGGCTGTGCAACTCTCTGAAGCTAAACAAATCTGTGTGCAAATACCAAAACCAGAGGTATTTTCTTGCAGGTTGGACTGTCTTGAAGGTGAGGTTTTGCTGAATATAATGGCAGAAACCTCCGTGTTGTTTCTGCTTTCTATATTTAAAACATATTTTTAAAGCTTGGGTAAGAGAGACTTTGTTCAGGCGATGTTCTGGTTAACATACTGTCCGCAGTCATAAATACTTCAAGTCTCTAGTGAAGATTGTTTCCAGAGGAGTGTAGACTTCACTCAGCTATTCAGCAGTGAAGTTCTGCTCTATAGAGTGGCAGACTCAGTGCATCAGCTGCTACTGTTACAGGAAAAAACGGCAGCAACAAAATCTCCTTTTACGGGTGTTTTTTTAGGATGTGTGCTGCCTGTCAAGGCCTCCTACCTCTGCTCACCACCTTTGTATTTACTTGGTGGTGATTTCTTCTGGAAAAGTGCATCTCCCAGAACTTGAACCTTTTTTTCTAACGCACATGACATTGTTGAGGATACAATGATTGTAGTTCTGCTGTTACAGCTTCTTCTGAGCCCTCTCTAAAATCGCTGCTCGTGTCTCGGATTGATGCTGTAGCAGTAGCGTTTGACTTCAGGGCAACATATTTGTTTTGCATGAAGTCCTGGATTTGTTGATTGCTTCTTGCAGTACAGCAGCTTCTTGTTGCACCTCATTGCACCCCATTCCCAGAAGTGGGGTTAAGCTGTGTGACATGTAACAATTATTAGTTTCATAATTTTAATTTCCTCGTGTTAACTGAACAAATCTGTATCTCATTGAAGAGGTGTCAATCCTGAATATGATTAACAAGGTACTTGATCCCCAAGAAAAAAAAATAGTGATATTTTTCTGAGTTATAATTGACACAGTATTTCTTGAAAGGACATTTTTAACTCAAAAATCAGTATTACAGATGATCAACTGTCAATCTAGTTGCTTAGAATATACTTCTGCTTTTCTTGCCTGTTACTGCCAACTTCTTGTATATAGTAATTTTGATTGTTTTTTTCAGTTATTTGCTCTGGCATTTAGAAGGGCACAGGGAATAGCAACACCTGAAGAAACTCAATCCTAGCACAGGAGGGCTTGTCCTGGGAGTTAAAAAAAAATAAAAAATCAAGTTAATACCAGTTTTAATACCAGAAAAATCTGACCTGTGTTTTGTTCAGTCTACATGGAGCCATCTGTGCCGTGCAGTGCAGTCTTCACTTGGCAAAATGGGAGTTAAATCCTTTATGGTGGTTAAGGCATTGCCAACATTTCCAAGTTAATGGGTGGAAAAGGTCTGTTACAGAGTCTGTGTTGAATTAGAGCAGCAGTTTTCAACCTCCATTGATTTGTGTACCCCTAAACACTTCCCAGGTGCAGGCTCTTGTCTAGTGAATTTAGACCTATCAACAATAGCCTTGCTGGCTTGTGTGTGGAGCTTCATGGCTTGTGTGTGGAGCTTCATGGCTTGTGTGTGGAGCTTCATGGCTTGTGTGTGGAGCTTCATGGCTTGTGTGTGGAGCTTCATGGCTTGTGTGTGGAGCTTCATGGCTTGTGTGTGGAGCTTCATGGCTTGTGTGTGGAGCTTCATGGCTTGTGTGTGGAGCTTCATGGCTTGTGTGTGGAGCTTCATGGCTTGTGTGTGGAGCTTCATGGCTTGTGTGTGGAGCTTCATGGCTTGTGTGTGGAGCTTCATGGCTTGTGTGTGGAGCTTCATGGCTTGTGTGTGGAGCTTCATGGCTTGTGTGTGGAGCTTCATGGCTTGTGTGTGGAGCTTCATGGCTTGTGTGTGGAGCTTCATGGCTTGTGTGTGGAGCTTCATGGCTTGTGTGTGGAGCTTCATGGCTTGTGTGTGGAGCTTCATGGCTTGTGTGTGGAGCTTCATGGCTTGTGTGTGGAGCTTCATGGCTTGTGTGTGGAGCTTCATGGCTTGTGTGTGGAGCTTCATGGCTTGTGTGTGGAGCTTCATGGCTTGTGTGTGGAGCTTCATGGCTTGTGTGTGGAGCTTCATGGCTTGTGTATCACTTGATATTTTCCTGCAGCTGTGAGTCGCAGCCTACTGTTACAGAACGCCTGGCGAATGTTAGTTGCAGCATCTGACCTGGTGGATTTTGTGTTGAGTCACCCGTGGTGTTGTTGGGTTTGTGCTGTGGGCTGCTGCTGGAGCAGGCAGCGATGCCATCCCCTACCTGATGGCTGCTCTCCTGTGTTGCAGG
>NW_010293752.1:6849-13809 GCF_000700745.2 Antrostomus carolinensis
TGAAATAGTTGCTGGAAGTGTCCGTGTTGCATTCGGGTGCAGTGGTGCCCGTGGGGTGTTACTGGTTAAGGTCAAGCTGGTGTTGGAAACTGCAAGGTGTGGTGACATCAAAGAAATGGCTCTGGGCTGGTGCAGAGGGCTGGGGGATTTTGGTGTGCTGTGGGGATTTTGGTGTGCTGTGGGGCAGGGCTGTCACTGGGGTTTGCCTCTAAGAGCAGTTAGTGGTTTTTCCTGCAGGGAGGTCAGAGTGAGGCCCAGGCAGCGTGTCCTGTGTGTTTCAGGTTTGGAGATGCTCCAGCATCGTCCTTGCAGTTGTGCCTGGGGATCAGAGGGGCCTCCTTGCTACCTTCACAAGGTTTGCTGGTGGTGCAGGAGCAGGGTGCCAGGGGGAGTGTTCCTGAGGACACGTATGGAGCATAGGTGTGTGTTTGGGCTCTCTCAGGAACGTCACACTCCTCCCAGCAGGTAGCTGCAGCAGGGAGCTCAGTGGTATCACAAGGGTGTTTGGTGGGAGTTGTGGTGCTGTGCAGAGGCAGACTGGAAGGTGGAGAGTTGAGTGTCTCACTGGTTCAGTCCTGGGTGGGAGCACATTGCTTTGGCTGATCTGAGCAGGTGCTGCTGAATCCAGTGCCCAGGAGTGGGGGGAGATGCTGCCATGTGTTGGGGACAGAGACTGACACCCCTGTCAGGTACCAGCTGAAGTTCTCTGTTCTTGTTATATTAGAATACTGTTTTCAGTGTGGCTACTCACAGTAGCTTTGCAGCAGTGATTAAATGTGCAACAGAGATAAAGGTGGACTTGGTGCACATCCATCTTTCATGTCCAAAAGCATTGATGAAGCCGGGAGGAATTTCAGCAGTGTGCTTTGCCTCTATTGAAGGATGGAAGCACGCTCGTTAAAGTTGACATGCTGACTTTCTGTGGTTACTGCCAAGATTGCATCAAGATTTATCTCACCTCGGTCTTTGGGAGAATGGCAAAAAGAAATTGTGAGAAAAGTCCTTGTGTGTCATCTCTCTTTCCCAGCACTTGTGAGGGCAGGCTGGCCCTGGCCAGGCACCTTCACGTCTGTCTGCAGCACAGCCCGAGCAGCAGGTTTGCACTAAGCTGACCCACTCAGCTCGGTGCCCAGTTTGGTTGTAGCCTCGGCAGTGACAGAGCTGCACGATCCACAGACACGGCTGGTCTGGCAGCATCTGCCTGCGGCCTCTGCGGGGCTGAGCGGCTGCTGTGGCTCCGTGCGAAGCAGCAGGTCTGCAGGTGGAGGGGGCATCGCTTGTGATGTGTGTGGCATCGGGGAGGGGATGGTTTGGGAGCCTGCCAGTGGCTGAACCATCAGGAAAGGGCAGCACATCGCCTGTCCTGGAGGCTTCCCCATGTCCCTCTCCATCCCCTCCATCGTAGGGTGCAGGTGGGTGGAGTGCTGGGGCAGGGAGCAGCAGGTGGAGTTGCCAAGCAGAGCTTTGTTTGTGCAGGTTCTTGATGGGGAACTCGTTCTGTGGGTTACCTGCGGTATGGGACAGCTGTGGGTGCTGCTGGGGATGGCCTCCTCACATTGCTGTGGGCTTCAGGAAAAAACAGCTTTGTAGGTAATAAAATAGCAGCGTAACTTGTGATAACTTCCAGACACTCATCAGAGCTCATGCACTGGGGGCTCCTTTTTCATTTTCAGACATGCAGAATTTGACTTTTGTGTCTGAGGAACCAGAACAGTTGAGCTGGGCAGAGCAATCCAACACAGTGATGCATACCAGCCGAAGGATGGGTGCCTTTTGGTTTGCTATTTTTTTAGGACAAAGTGAACAGAGAATTCCTTCCTTGCACAGCAGTGTCTCAGGACACTGGAAACCTCCAGCTGCTTTTTTCAGCTCTCCTCGGGCCTCCAGTTCCTCGTGTTCTGGAGGAGTGTATTCATGACTTTCCCTCCCACTGTTGGTAGAAAGGTGGAAACCTGTCTGTTGCCCAGTGTGAGGAGCAGAGTGGTTATCTCCCTGGAACAGTTCCTCTGCTTGTCCTGCTGTTACTTTGCTGTTTGGTTTTCCCAAGCACCTGCTCAGACTTATTACTGTTGTGGCTAATGTGGTGACTGCCCACAGATTGCTAAATGGCAGCAGTGAAATCCGTCAGATTCCTCTTAATTTTCGTTGTCTGTCCTCTCACAGTATGTGCCAGAGGATGTTTAGGAAGCTGGATTCACATCATAAAGGTTAGGAAGCCTCTCTGAAACATAAATTTACAGGACCTGATGGTTGAAGCTTGAACCTTCCTCAGGGCATGGCTTTGAGTGTGGCTATCAACAAATAAATAAGCACAAAATAAGTTTATTGCACTGCTAGTGTGTAAAAGTTCTGATTTCAGAAATTCAGTAGGGATTCAGCAAAAGCAGTTGAAATTTTAAATGCAAATTAAAACTTAATTTTATGTGAACAGAGCATTTATATTTTTTGTTGGTTTGGTTTGGAAAAATGCTTCGATTGAGCTGAGTTGATTTGCAAGCTGAATCCCACCTGGTTTTGAGGAGGTTAAGGTCTTGCATAAGTGGCATCTTTGCATTTGGACTAACCAAGTGGGATTGTACCTTCTTCTGTGGGAAATCATAATTTCTGCGGAAGATTAAATTTGCAAGCCCTGGTTAAATGCTTGTTGCTTTTAAAGGAGAAAGAATTAAAAAAAAAACCCCAAAAAACAAACAACCCCACCCCCCACCAAACAAAAAAAAGCCAAAAATCCAAACCAACCAACAAGTAAATGTTGGTAGTTACAAATTGAATTCAACCCAAACTCCCAGTTTTTAGCTATTAAGGTTCTAATACGGTACTCACTCTCTGCACTGTGTGTACATGTTGTTCTGTGGCACTGCTCCGTCCTGGTCACAGCTTAAGCTGTAATGGGTGCAGTTTACATACATGAATTAGAACAGATTAGAATAGCCACGTTTCATTTTGCACAGTTTGAATCTGTTTTTCCTTTCATCGATTTAGAAACTTCATTTCTGAAAACTAACGTTGTGTTTATCAGATGTCTTGCTTGTGAACTGTTTGTTTGGTGATACAAAGGAGCACAAAAGTAAGGCTGAAAAGGGGGCAGATCTGATGACCTGGTTTCAGTTTGGGGTTTTTTGCTAGTTCTCTGACATAAGGTGATATTTGTTGATATTTGTCTTTTGTGAGGCTTAGTAAAGTTCTGGTAGTGCCTGCGGTTCCTCTCTTGCTTGAAACAGTGCTGATTAAAAGAGCTGGATTTAAAGAGAACTTGGTTTATCATTTAAAATCTATGCAGAGAAGCACCTGTGAGAGTTTTCCCTCTGTTTCAGGCTCCTGGCAGTGGCTTGAAGTCTTCTGTATGTTTGTGCGCCTGTGGATTTCTCTCCACCAGGGATCTGGGCGCGATCATACACCTCTCCCACTTCCTCCCCCTGCTTTCCTGGGATCTTGCTGTGAGGTGCATTTCTGGTTACTGGGATGCTGAAGTGCTAAAGCTTTCTGTCGAACTGCTGCTCTGTCTAATCCATGAGGAAAATGATCTCCATTAAGAGAGTGAAAGAGGGATGCTGTTACCCAGTTATCTTGGCGTCTGAGGCTTGGTGTTCTCACATCAGTATGTTTTTTATTTAAAATCCATATGTTTAGAACTCCTGAACGTGACAGGAACAGTTCAAGATAGATGAATTGTGCAGTGTAGTGCAGTCACTCTCTCAGAGTTTGTCCTTTGGTGGTTCACAGGTACATAGCACCCGTTGCATTTGTGGGCTGCCACAGCCTGGAAAAGGGTACTACAAACTAGCCAAGGACAACAAATACCCACAAGCATGTAGATAACAGAAGTTTGGCTTGTATCATAATCTCTGCTGGGTTTTTTGCTAGTGAATATTTAATTAGTGAATATTTAACACTTCTGTGTGATAATGGTCCCAGATAAGAGGTAGTAGTATAGTTTTTCAGACACGAATGTAGGTCAGATGCCTGTTTGCTTTTCACTGCAGTGCTGAAGCTGAAGGAAGAGTTGAGCAGTGGGGGAACAAAGAGCATGTCCCTGGGTCCCCAGCAGCACAGGCTGCCTGTGGGTTCCCAGGAGGCTTCTCTGACTCCCTGTTTGACTGGAAGTTTGCCATAAAGCTAAGTGTCAGTGTGAGGGTTATTCTGGTGAGGGTGGTGATCGTTACAGTGGATACGTCACACAGGTGTTGTGGTTTGGGTGGTTTTGTTTTAAATAGTTATTTGAGCTGGGCTTACCCCTCTCCCTCTGCAGGGATTTATCCCTGTAGGTTTTCCCACAGCAGAGCACAGAGGGGTGTTGCTCTGCCTGCACGAGTGCAGGTTCAGCATCACAGCCTCTCTCTGTAAAGGCTTCAGGCTTGTGTGCTTGGGAATGCTACTTGTGTGGAGGAAGCTTTGATTGATGACCTCTTTTTGCTTGGCTTCAAATACTCCTTAAGCTATGAAGTAGATATAATTTAATTTTCTTTGCATTTTATTTTTTTTTTCAACCAATTTGGTTTTGATTTCAGAAAAGCTTCTTTAAAACAAAAATATTTGGTAATGAGAATTTATTCTCTGGCTTTCATCACAAGCAGTTCTTAACTTCAGTTCTTGACTTTGCTTCAGTGTTGTTCTTAATCTCATCTCCTTTTTATCTTTCCATGCAACATTCACAAGCAAAGATTGTATTCCAATTCCTGTCTTCTTTCCTTGTGTCTGTGTTTGTTCATTTCTCAGTGCAGGAGCGTTGGAGCAGAGTGAAATAATGAACAGTGCATCACTTGGACTTCTTTCCACGTTCCCATCCTTATGAGCAGGGTGGTGGTAGAAATTGTACTTTAAGTTACCTCTGATTGTTGGCAGCAGTTGCTGTGTGAGAGTTGCAGCCATCGCTGCTTCGTTTCTCTGACCAGAGTTAAAGGATCTGGACTCGGCTGCGACAGGAGCTGTACGGACTCGGGGCCGAAGGATAAGCCTGAGCACAGGGGGCTGAGGTTGAATCTGCTCTGCTCTGTCTTAAACTGTAAGTTAACTCAATGAGTTTGAACTTCAGCTGGAGGGAAGCACCACCTCGTGAACACCTTTGGGAAAGCTTCAGCAGTGCCCTTCCAGGCTAGTTCTGGGAGTGCTTTTAATAGAGACAGTTTGCCCCAGTTCCTGCCCCTCCTTTGCAAAGGCAGAGGATGTTGTGTGATGGTGAAATGGCAGGAGTTGGGTGTGTCGTGTCCCAGGCATGGCACACCTGTGACACCAACCACTGCTTGGGTGTTGTGTCAGTGGATGCCTCTTCAAGCAGACTGTTTGGCCCAGGCTGATCCATGTGCCTTCAGATGTCATCTCTGCCTCGAGTTTGCTTTGTTAGATTTTATTTTTTTTTCTTTGCTGGTATGAAGAGCTGTTGATCTTCAACCAGTTCAGCTGTATCTGAGCGTGGATTGGTGGCTTGTAGGAATTGGGTGAACTCCTTATCGTCTCATCCTGTCCAGGAAAAAACTAGTGATCATTGAACTTTAAGGGAAAAAAGGGTGATGATGGGAAGGACAGTGGACTGACCCTCACCAGGCTCCTGTGCTGACTGATAAGGAGTAGGTATTGGGAAGAGCTTGTTTTCAGTCCTGGGGGTAGATGGGCTGCAGGGAGAAGCAGAAGAGTTGCTGTGCCAGGAATGAGAAGGTTTGAAGAGAGCACTGGAAGCTTGTGGGGCAGAGTTGTTGCTGCCTCCTGCCCCTGGCACCGATATGTGGGCTGGCTCGTGTGGGGGGGGTGTGACTTACCTGCAGCTACCGGTGTGGTGAGATCTGCTGAGAAGATATCCCCTGCTCCTGCTGCTGCAGCGCCCTGGGCAGGTACCTGCTGCCTGCTCAGCGGAAAAGGCTATTAGTGTCATTGTTTACACTGTATTGTTTAATTATCCTTCGGATGTGTCTCCTTTTATTTTCTTCCTTGGCTTTGATTCTCTCCACTTCTTGTCTGAAACAGGCTTGGCAGGACCTTCCTCCTTTATTCTTGGGGATCTGTCTGTCTTCTTTCTTTTCTCCATCCTTCTCACATGCAATCTCTTCTGCTGCCCCAGCCTTTCTCCAAATGCATGTTTTGTCCCTTGCTTCATTGAATGATGTCATGTTTATAATTAAGTCAGGAATAAACTAATAGGGCTATTTTGGCCAAGCATTTCCGTGATGGCTTTTAAAGCAGGTCTGAATTTGAAGTGTGCAGGGCTACGATGGCTGCAGCTCAGTGCTTGGACTCTGGAGAGCTAGACTCCTTGGGTACATGATGCTGAAATCTGCCCCTGTAACTATATATATACCTGCCCCTTTGTGTGCAGTTTGGTCTTACTGTGGCTCTGCCAGGATGGTCATGTCCCCAGTCAGGCTGTTGGGGCACATGGGGTGTCTGCAGCTGTGCCACACTGCGCTGGAGGTGCTGGCACTGCTCTGGTTGTCACACAGAGGTGACCAGTTCTGCAGGGAAGGGGCACCCCATGGCTTTCATCGTACGTGTGTCTCTGTGGACTCATGCTTTGTGCCACTTCTTCCAACAAGATTAATGGGTTGGACAGCGGCTTCAAGTGACACAGCCAAGAGTGGTTGCTGGATAAGTGTTATTTTTGTCACTTTTTAATGATGTGGTTATTTTAAAGGGAAGAAGATTGGTGAGAGACAGTCAAGGACCAACAGTATGTGTACCGTAGTAAATCACTTACAGATGTAAGCTTTCTTTGCTTAATTGATGATCTTAAAGGTCTTTTCCAACCTAAATTATTCCATAATTCTCTATGTTTCATATTTGCCTTATGGTGAGAATTTCAGGAGGCCAGAGATGCTGCTTGTGTCTAGTCCATGAGAAGGCCTGTTTTCTCATGAAATGCCAAAAGCTGGTGCTCAGCTTCACTCAGTGAGTTGTAAAGACGGGTGTGTTTGGCGAAGTACAAATTCAGGAGGTGGCTTTCAAGGTAGAAGTGTTTGTGTAATCCTCCTG
>NW_010293752.1:13838-27546 GCF_000700745.2 Antrostomus carolinensis
GGCTTGTGACCCCTTCCTCAGTGGTCAGTGATCATTTGGAGTCTTGCATTGGTGGAGAAGATTTGATTAAAAACATCCGCAAGTTAAATTTTATTCTATTTTGAATACTATTTATTCAAAAAACAGCACAAAGTGATCTGAAATACTGTGTATCATCTAGAGTTTAGGCTACAGCTTGTCCTATCTGAACAGCAAATTAATGCCAAACAGCTGATAACAGAGTAGACAGTACTGACTCCCTTCAGGAGAACATCTAACAGTACAAAAACCACGATGTCCTTCCCTTCCTCACCAGTCTCTTGCCTGCTTTGAATCTCATCAGTATCTCCCCACTGGAGTTACAGTGGTACCTGCCTGGTATGCAGTGACTCACAGGGGGGTTTTGTTATTTAAACACTTGAACATTTCCATGCTGTGTAGGTAAACACTCAGCTCTGACCATATGTAGGGATTACATCTGAAGTTTGTTGTGTTTAAAAAACTTCGGCTTTCCATAGCTCACAAAAAAAGTCATTACTGCAGGGCTTAATTTTTGTCCATCGGGTTATAGTAGCAGCTTGGTCTCAGCATAGTAGATGTTAATTGTAACAGGAATGAAATTTGTTGTGTTCTGACCCAAGAAATACATGTCCTGGGGGCTGTAATTCTGGCTTTATGCAGCAGAGTTTAAAGGAAGAGACTGACTGTACCTGGAAATGATGATAACTGCTGCTTTTGCTCCTCTGCTAGGTTCTGTGGGGTTTTTTAACATGAAGACATCTCTGGCGGGTGCGGGGGGTTTAGGGGGAGTGGAGAGAAAATACTGCAAGACAGTGACCTGCTGCAGCTGTCCTGTCACAGAGCCCTTCCTCGAACATCAGGACACGGTTTGCTTCCTGATCTGCCTCTTCCACTCACCGGTGGGGCCTTTGTGGTGGGGGACGATGAGGCCAACGTCTGACTGGTCGTGCCTGCAAGGGAGAGAGCAAACTGGGGAGGAATGAGAATAGCTGCAGAAAGAGAGGCAACTGTTCCAGCCTTGTCTGAATAGTTCCTTGAAAGCCACCTTTTCAGCAGGCGCCGGTGTGGGGGTATTAGAGGGTGACAAAGAGTTGATTTAAATGCAGATTTGCCTCTGGGCAGGAGTTGTGGGTGTCCCTCAGGTGGATCAGTGTGAATGGCTTTGGCAAATCTCCAGCATAGTTTTACTGCTCTGGCTGTGCTCAGGTTGTGGTTGTCAGTAAGGATGCACATATGTCGTGTGTGTACTGTGCACTGCGGTTCAGATAACCAGTTAGATATATGTGCCCCATGAAGCCTAGGGTTGAAAAACGATTTAAAAAAAAAAAAAATTGAGGCAAAAAAATCACATTTGCAAGAAGAAGACAAGCTGGAAATGAACAAAAAAAGGGGGGGGGGGGGGGGGGGGGGTGAGTTTTGCATCTGAAAGTGCATCTGCATTTTAAAAGCCCCAGCAAAGGTAACACCTTCGGTTTCCATGCTCACAGATTTGTGTTTTTGTTCCAGAAAACCTGTGTCTGTGGTGTGATGGAGGCACAGAGGCTGCAGCAGGGCAGTGGCAGAGCCAGGGTCTGCAGCCCCCTGACTCGTGCTGCTTCACTTTTCCTGTTCCTGAGCTTCTGCTCAAGGGTTATTTATTGCGAGGCTTTTGGTGACTGAGTAAGAAGAATTTCAACAACGTAGTTTGTAACATCATTACCTGTTGTTTTTTGGTTTTGTTTTGTTTTTTTTCCTGTAACAGATGAGTTTATCCTTTTGTATTTTCTTCAACCACATGAAGAAAACCCATAAAACTCAACCTGAAGGAGAAAATACCTTTTATTAGAGAGGTCTGTTGTGTTTTAGTTGCTAGGATGTTGAACTGTGAATTGCAAGAGACGTGCCTCGGGAAGGGTGGTGAGGGGGTGAAGTGAGAAGGTGCATATTTGTGCTGTGACAGCTTTAATGAGGAGCACATTGCTGATGCTTATTGGCAAGAATAATACCTGCAGCACTTCTTACAGCTCTTAAAATGCTGAACCCACCTAGGACGTGTTGTTGGCTGGTGCTGGTAAACAGGCAGAACACCCCACAGCTGGGCACGGGCACTCCTGTATCCCGTGAAAACCTCTTGCACCTCGTCTTGGCTCGATCAGTCACAACGCCGGTAAGCTGCTGAATCCTCCTCTTGGCAGAGGTCCTGCGGGTAGCACAGCCCCTGCCAGGGAGCGTGTACTTAGCAAACAACACAGAACCTGCCCTCCACTCTTCGATACCGAGGCAGAAATGGCGTTAAGCAGCGTTAGGCCTTTGGGTGCTGAAAGATGTTGATGTTCTCGTGGTTGCTGCACAGCCCTGGGAAGCAGAGCAGGTTCTGGTGCCTGTTTCTACAGTGTCCATACTTGGGAGTGGGTTTTGGAGACAGGCAAGGTCCGTGTGTCTGTCTGTCTCCTAGAGGAGTGGGTGACTGCTGTTGTGCTCCATTTCTCCTGCTCTGTAGTTTTGTGTCAGAGCAGTGGTAGTTCTGCTCACATAAACTAACAATGAAGACACAAGTTTTTTCTGATTGTACCTGCCTTTTCAGATACTTTATGGTGAAACTTTTTCCTGAGCACATCAGGAAGAGATTAGCTTGTACATACCAGTTTTTTTATTTTTTCCAATTTATATTGTCATCACCTTCTTCCAGTCAGGAATACTTCAGTGTCTCTCACTACTACTTCTTCTGTACACTGCAACCTTTGAAATGAACAAATGTGTGTTAGTGAAGTAATGGGGACTAGTAGTGACTCCCAGTATTTACCTGCTCAAATGTGGGAAGTTTGAGTGCAGTCATTTACCAGAGGTCATGTTCCTTACGGGAAAAAAAACCAAGCCAACAGCAAAAAAACCTCTCAAACGCTGGTTTATTGTTTTGTTCTTTCAGGAGGATGGAGAGAGCCATTGTGTTCTTTGAAGGTGTAGGAGCCGCTAAGTAAAATCAGGACTTGCTTTTTAATGTAAATGTCTCTGGTGGCCAGATGTAATCTTTGCACAGGGGGGAGGCAAATCTCTTTAAAAGCATCTGGAGCTTTAGTGATTTCTTGTGTTCTGGTTTTTCCCCAAAGATCCGAGCCAAGAAGAAACCTACTCCAGTGAAGTATGAAGTTGGGGATCTTGTTTGGGCCAAGTTCAACAGACGCCCATGGTGGCCATGCACAATTTGTCATGACCCAGTGCTGGACTGTCACTCAAAAATGAAAGGTACTGTATCTACTCAGACCACAAAGTGGAGGAGTTGTGTATGGCAAGGTGCTGCAGCTTTTTATTAATTAAAAAACATTTCTGGCCCTTGAAAGGTATGATATAGACTGTCCTGTGGAAGACCTGGATATATAAAGTAGACCTAGATCAGGGAGGTGGCAAGAGGAAGACAGAGGGCTGAAGCTGCTGGAAGTGGCACAGATAGCTGTTAAAAAAAAAAAAAAAAAAGCTGTTAAAAAAACCCTTATATTTTTGCTTCCCAGCAAATAAGAAGGATGAGTAACTGGTCTGAGAGCAGGGCAGTGCAGAAGAAAGAGCAGCCTCTCAGAAAAGGGATGCAGAGAAAAGGAGCTGGATCAGAGAGGTGCAGACAGAGACGTGCAACAGGTGGGCAAGCAGAGCTGGGGAGCCTGGAGTGTGTGAGAACACAGAGCGTCAGCCAGGCTTGGAGAATGGAAGGTGGAGAGGCTGAGAAGTGGGGTGTGGGGTATCACAGCGTAGCTGCTGAATGCCTGAAGGTGTGGTGGGAATGTGTGAGAGGAAGTGAAATTGTTTTTCAGTCTTGTTTGGCGCAAGGAGGCAAAGGGCTGTTTATGGGGAAATACTGGAAGAACCTGGAGATGGAGCCACATATGTGAAAGTTTAGGGCATAGTGTGGTGGAGACTGAGAGCCAGCTGAGTGTGAGGGGAAGGGATGGTGGGGAGATAAGACATAGTTGTGCATGCTTGAGCACAACAGAGAGCCAGGAAGAAGAGACAATTTTAAGGCAGAGAAGTGTAGGTGAGTGATGGAGAGAACAGAGGAAGTGATTGTTTGGAGATTGCAGCTTATTTAAAGGCTTTCACAGTGCTTTTAGGATCATACCAGCTGCCATGGGGAGACTGCCACAAATGGAAGGCTTATTTATTTATTCCTGGTTTCCTTTTCTGATTCTTTTTGCTCTGTGGGCAACTGGAAACCCCTTGAACTGGTGCCGTCTGCCACTGACCGCTCTCTAGCCTGGTGAGGTTGCCACTTACTGATGTATTTCTATCCCGTTTTTGTGGTCCTCACCAGCCTAAGAACCAAGTGCTGAGAGCAAGTAGACTTTCTTTACCTAGTGGCCAGCAGCTCAGAACCCTCTGCTATTTCTCTAGGGATGTGAAGTAGCTTTTCCTACATTGTGCTCACATCATCCTCAAGTCTGGTTGCTGTAGTCTTCCTACTTGTATTTCTCCACCTTCCCCTTGATCCTCTGGGAGGCATTAATCCTGATTCTAGATAATACTGAACGTCCCTTTCCAGCTCTCAAATTCCTGTCGAAGACGTTGCTGGAAGATATGCCAGACATATTTTCCCCCTGCATCCCTCCTGTAGAATTTTGGACAGGATTTAATGTAATATAGCTGTCCAGTAATCTGCTCTCAGCCTGTGTATGAGGATTTCTAATAAAGGAATTCTGCGGGGAGAGAAACATGCTATTAAGAAATTCCAGCAAGGTCTGATCTCCAGCTACACAATAGACTCTCCCATCATGTTTTATCCGTGTTCAAACCAACAGAGCTCTGGGGAAAATTGCATTTTCCAGTTGTGGCTGTATGTAATCTGCTCATCTCCCCTCCCTGATGCCAAGGTGGCAGAGCGGGTGGTTCTGAACTGCAGCGCTTTTGGGCATGGGGGGCTCTGCATGCACTATAGGAAGCACAGTCCTCCTGCCTTAGCTCTCCTGTTGCCAAGGGAACAAGCCCTTCAAAACAAGGCAGGTCACTTCAAACTCATCACTTGTGCAAAAACCTCTTCTCTTGGGTTTGAGGCATGGTGTTTTCTTTAAAGCAGTTTGCCTCTTCTCAGCAAGCTCTTGACTCCAAGATATTTTGGAGCTGGAAGGTTGAGTCTCAGTGGTTTGAGTCCCAGTGCTGTGAATGGGATGGATGAAGTCTGTCATCGTTGCCCTGGTTGTTATTTATCATCCTCTCAGTCATCTTGGTCAAGATCTCAGTGTTGGCATTGCTCAAGGCCAGGCCGCTGCACTGGCTGGCTCTCTGGAAGAGGCAGCACAAACCAAATGCTGCGAAGTCTTGACTGTGTCTTCAGAGGGCGAAGGTGTTCCCAGGAGAACTTGAAGCACACATTGCAGTGAAATGCATGCAGAAGTTTATGGTGTCCCTTGTTCAAGTCTTGTTTGCTCTGTTCTAATGCCTGTAACATGTCCTTTTTCACCAGCACACCCAGTACTGGTGCAGTTCTTAAATGTACTGTGTCTGTTCAGCAGTCTCGCACAGACATTACCTCCCAAAAATCTTTGATTGATTGTGCCCTTATGATTGAGTTTCTTCTCTTGCTCTGCAATTTTGTGCCCAAAGTGTGGAGATACTCATTGCAATTTAGTCATGTTGCCCCAGTCCTTATAGAGTGTATGTGCATGTGTGTAATTACTTAAGTACTGGTCTTAGTGTTTTATGTCCTAAATAGTGAGTTTGCTTGGTAACAAAGCTTGAACAAGATGGGCTATATTGTGGTGGGGGAGGCTCAAGCTGTATGAGTAAATCCCATCCAGAAGGATGACATTTCTGGGTGTTGCCGACACACTGTTGTCTTTTCCCAAAGGTCAAGTGGACTGGACTGTTTAATCATTAATCAGGGAGTAGTGAAAAAAAATTGTCCTGCTTAGTATGTTGTGTCTCCCAAGGAGGGGAGAGAAAAAAAAGAAAAAGATATATTTGCAAATTTTTTTGCAGCCAAACTGTAATCTTTACTCTAGGGAGATGGCCCATCTTAGACCTGTTAATCAACTGTTTGTAAGAAAAAAAGAAAAAAACAAAACAAAACAAACCCAGAAATAAGGCATAGCAACACATCGAATGCAGAGACCAAAGGGGTGTCCCTGACTTCTGGCTAGAAATCCCCAGAACTGGCATTCATGTGGGAATGTTATTAAGCAAAAATCAGTTGAAAATGAACTGGCAAATTGCTACCACCTTCTGTGATTGTCTTTGTCTGTCTTTATTCCGTTATGTGCCAGGGGTTAATTCTGTACATTTCTCAAAATAGTTTCCAATCGGAGACCGTACCGAGAGTACTATGTGGATGCCTTAGGAGAACCTTCAGAGAAAACCTGGGTGGCTGGGAAAGCTATTGTCCTCTTTGAAGGAAGACACCAGTTTGAAGAGCTGCCTGTTCTTCGGAGAAGAGGAAAGCAAAAGGAAAAAGGCTACAAACATAAGGTGAAAGATCTGTTTTCTCTCATGTGTTTTTGATTCTTTGAATTTGCACAGTACAAAGTATTCCTTTGTGCCTGGAACTGCACTTCCACAGCTCTCTTCTGTGGCAGTGACTGCAGCAATGGCCGGGGAAGTGATTCTTTGCATCCTTACGACAAGCAGAGTTTATAAGCTGCCAGGAGTTTCTAGGCTCTCTTTTGTGTCAGGGTGTGGCCTGCTGCTTTTGTTGCCCTAGACAGCTCTGAGAGGCAGAGGAGTCAGGTCTCTGTCCGTGTACAACGCGATTCTAAATAACTTCCTGTGCTCTCTGGCAGCCTCTTTTGGCTGATCTGAAGCAGAGGTGGAGTTGCACGCTTCACTAGATCACTGACTGAGATAAAGCAGTGGGGTTTTTAGCCCTGCTTCAGTAATCCTCTTTATAGAAACCTGTTAGAACTTGTAATTTGTCTTGGAGAATGCTTTGTCAGTGAGCCTGTGGGAATGAGTTTTGTGGCTCATCGCATCATCTCCATTTCCAAACATAACAATCCCAAGCAGTTGTAGCCAGTGTACTGTAATGCAACACAGAGATCTGGTCTACGTCTTTGGGAAGGTGACTGGAGAAATTAACTTTTCAGAATTGCTAAAGTGAAAAAGTACAGATGTTGTTGCTGTAAGAGCAGATAGTCATACTAGGCAATGGTGTCTGTTTTTTCTTTTTATCCAAGAGGTCTGTTAGCAGTTAAGTACTTAACCCATGTTCATGCAAAACCATCAGATTAAATGTGCTCTTGCAGATCTAAGTCCCCAGGTGTAACGCTTTCATTTGGTTTTCCTTTTCCAAGGTCATGTTCAATATATTTTCTAAGGACTCTCTCCTTGTGTTCCCAGCCCCCTAACAACTAGTTACATGCTCCCAAGTAACTTTTCTGGTCCTAGAAGTGCTGCATGGCTAGAATCAAACCCTACCTGTAAATGGCAGTGCCGGTGTGGCTGCTGTAGAGGGAATCAAATGTTTGTTGCCCGCATAAATGTCCAGATTTGTATCCCTGGAAGCCCAGATCTGATGCGAAGCTGAGAGTCTTTGGCTGCTTTGCTGCCAGGCTCTGTAAAACCTTTCTAATCTATGGAGATGAGATTTTGTTTGTGTGGGGTTTTTTTAAAGGAAAAGTGTCAGCAATTTGAGTTGTTCCTCCTGCCTTGGAAATGGTTTTGATTTTAGGAGCAGTTGTGAAGCCTTTGACTTGCTGTTGTGCAGCCAAGAGCTACACATGTGGATAAGAAATAAGTTTCTTGCCGTTTTTAGATGTTAGCAGAGGTTCCTACCCAGTGTGGGGAGTGCTTTTTATAGTAAAGGTACAGAGTTAAAGCTGGGAGACTTCTAGGAAACTGAGGCCTTGAATTTGGTAGAGTACATTTTAGGAAGAATCAAGAATGAGTAAAGCAAACATGTCTGCTCAAATATTTTGAGGAAAATTACTCTGCGTTTGCCTTGAGATACTTGTTGGCTGTTGCTTTGCATTTCTGTGCCAAGGATCCATATCATACACATTGCCCTTTACCAGCTGTTGTGTTCAGGGTGTGCTGGGAGGTGGTTACTGAGAGGCCTGTGGGTATAGGGGCCTTTGTGCTGTTTTGGGAATGCACAGGGATTTTTATTAGGCTTAAAAGGAGTGTAGGGTATGTAGCCAGGAGAGTGTTTTCTGTGTCCACTAGGCACAGTCTGTGGGAATTTGTGTGATTGTCTTAAAGATGCAAAATGCAGGACTGTCCCTCTGTTCTGTGCCTTGTGCATCTCTGTCTCGCTTTTATCTTGTTGCTTACCCCATCAAATTTTTTCTTTCTCTTTGTTTTTTTTTTTTTGTCTCCTCCAACTTAAAGGTTCCTCAGAGATTTATGGCTAAATGGGAAGTCAGTGTTGGACAGGCAGAAGACATTCTTCTTGGGGGGCCAGAGGATCAGAAGTGCAGCCAGAACTCCAGCGAGCTGGACAGCGAGAAGGAAGTGCAGGTGGAATACTATGCCAACGGCCCTGGAGCAGAGAGGAACAGGCAGCTGAATGGCTGTTTTAAATCCTTGGCATTTGACTCCAGACACCCAGCCAGTGAAAAAAGAAAATTGCACATTAAGCCACATGTGAAAAAGAGCTCTGACAGAAAAAGGACTAGAGTAAAAAAGAGTGGTGCAAGAGGGGAAGCACCTAGGGGAGAAATCAAAGAAAAAACAACAGAGAGCATAGTTAGAAACAGGATTGTTGGGGACCTACCAGATAAACACGCATCTCACGAACTTCGCCGGATTGCCAACAGCCTCACAGCATCCAGTAGCACCAGGGAAAACCATTTGCTTTCCTCCTTTGGAGAAAGACGATTTGAAAAGACAATTTTGAAACCAGACTATGAGAATCGTAAAAGTGATGCTCTGAAGAACATGCTCCAAGGGGATTTGTTTTCCAGTGCATCTTTGGAGAGAGAGAAGAGTTCACTGGGCATTTTGTGCAGTTCCAAATTACAAATACACTATTCTGCATCTGATACTGGTATTCAGAAAAAGCAAACTGAGTCGGATTCATCCTCTTCCCTCTCAGATGGTGGGAACAGTGATGTAGACACCATGGACCAAAGTTCAGAGAGAGCTTCTAGCGCTCTCGAAGTTAGTGATTTTTCAGATAAAGTGGAGAAGGAATTTCCTATGACGTCGAGTGGAAACATTAAGCTTTCCATGTATCTTTCTCAGAAGAGCAGTAGGAGGGCCAGGAAGAAGTCATACAGAGATCGCAGGTCTCTGGGAGGTTCCGTAACCAGCAGACTTGATGCTAAATTTGCACGTGGGGGGCTTGAAGTAGGCTTCTCTGATGCCGAGATGTCATTGACTGCTCTTGAGTGCTCTTCAGATGTGAGAAATGACAACCTTTCCCTAGCAGACAAGCCCACTACTCCCCAAAGTGTTTCCAAGGACGGCTCCTGGCCTGCTGTTGCAAATCAAGCAATCTTAAAACAGAAAAGCATGAAATTGTCCCGAATCAGGAGTATAAAATGCAAACATAAAGAAAAAGTTTCTGGGTTGGAGCCTCCTCTTGCAGAAGAGGAGGGTGGTGTGAATCGCTGCTCTTCTGATACCAAAGGTTTCTCTGGCCTTCAGAGAGATTCTCTTCAGAGAAGCGCAAAAGCTGAGGGTCAGAAACTGTTAAACAACATGCACGAGAAACCCAGGGACTCCGCTGAGATAGAAACGGCTGTGGTGAAACATGTCTTGTCAGAGCTGAAGGAGCTGTCTTACCGGTCCATGAATGATGATGCCAGTGACTCTGGTGCTCCAAAGGCCACAGTACCTTTACTTTTCTCTTCTGCCTCTGGTCACGGTCGTTTGCCTATTGAGCCAGATTACAAATTCAGCACCTTGTTGATGATGTTGAAGGATATGCATGACAGTAAGACAAAAGAGCAGCAACTGATGACTGGTCAAAATATAGTCCCATTTCGAAATACCAGCACAGCTGATGGTTCTGGAAGTAATTCTACCAGTGGTCTGAAGTCCTTGTCTATTGTAGGTCCCCCATATAAAATAGAAAAAAATGGAGATTGTGTCCAGGAAACAGTAAATGCAAACTCTGCTATAAGCAACTCCTCATTTTCACGCAATCCTCCAACCAAGTTGACAGGGATTGGTACTAGTAAAAGGGAGCCTGCGAGTACTGCTGTTTCTGGGACAAATGGCACAAATTGTGTGTCCAAACGCAACTGTTCAAAATCTAAGCAGTCATCAAAGCTTGGAGATAAAACAGTTTCAAACAGAAAGGACTTAAAACCAGGAGGGCCAAGTAAGTTGCTAAGTCGGTTATCCAGAGATTCAGGAGAACATGCATTCCGCGTTCACGGTTCGGTTACCAGTCCTCTAGGTAATGAAGCAGAAGATACTGAGAGGAAAGAGTCTGTTGATTTAACAGAACATTCAACTGATGAAGACTCTGCCTGTTTATCTGATGACAATTTAGATCGTATTGGAAGGAGACCTGAAGCTGGTAGAAATATTGAGAGCTGCACTTCTGCTGAAAATGGGGAGAGTCCAGACTTGGATTCAGAGGCAAATAGTGAGAGCTCTCTTGGTGATGAGTCTAATGATATAAATCACGTAGCACCCAAAAAGCGATGGCAGCGTTTTAACCAAAGCAGTGCTAGATCTAATAAGCACATCAGTAGATCTAGGGAACAAGGAAACTTGGAGAGTGCCTTTGGCCTGAATTCTCGTGGCTTTTCACTGAAGGGAAATGAGTGCTTGGGACGTAGGCATTCCCCTCATTCCAAGGTGCTTGAGGGAGACCTGGCAGATCAGGACTATCAGAATCATTTAGACTTAGTTGAGAAACGTTTGAATGTATGTGGTAAGCCAAACAACAGTGTGATGGACTCAGAAACAGAGCTTGGCAACTTTGCTCCCCAGTCTGAATTCTCTGCACAAGGTAAGGGAGCTGGACTTGCGCCACAGTGTGTATTTGTATACATTTTATACTCTTTAATTTAAAGCAAAAGTTATGGAACTTGGGGCTGTTTGAAAACATGGAGATGTGTACGTCTGAGCTGAAGAAGGTGTGATACGTTGGTTTTTGGTTCTCTGTAAGCCTGGAGAACAAAGGCAGCAGAGCAATTATGGGATTTAGCTTAGCTTTTTGGTCAGAAAGTTCAAATACATTACAAATCATTAGTTCCTCCACAGTGAAAGGTAAAATAGCATCCTTTGGAGACTGGGATTTTTTTTTAAACTTACACCTTTATAATGTGTTCTTTAAAGCCATGTGCTTGGTGTTTGCTGGATAGATGAGCACTAGAAAGTTGGGGGAAACTGGGCCTCAATGGCTGCTCTTATTTTTTATTTTTTTAATTTTATTTTTTTCCTAGTTTGCCATAGAGTCTGTCTTTGGTTTGTTCTGTAAGATTTCATCGAGACAATGTGTTGGGTTTTTGGTGTTTTAGTGTGGAATTTTATTAGTTGCTAATAATGAATTGGGGAACCCTACAGATTTCCTAATTTACAACTTGGGTGTGGCTGCCTGAGAGATGAAGGGGAGAACAGAAGAGGGGGGAAGCTGTCAGGGAGGCCGGGCTGGAGGTGGGTCTGGAAGGTGGCAGGCAGAAGTCAGGCAGCATTATTGAAGGGAAATGACCTCGGAAGGAGGAGACTTCTGGGGAACACAAGGTCAGACAGCCCTGCATATCCCACAGAAATGGGGACGTTTGGTTAAAGCAAAAAAAACCCCAGAAAACAAAAGGATGTGTGCGGAGTGAATAAGTCCAGCAGAACCATGTTCAACACATACCATCCTCTGGCTTCTGCAAAGAATCTGGGGAAGCAAACCTCAATGAGAACAACAAAATCAAAGTTTCATGTGATTTCACCAAACTCAATTGCTCTAATCTATTTGCAACATCATAAATTAATATAATGTGACAGAATTTTGAAACTGTGTGCATTTGTTAAGTTTATGTTCCCTCAGTGCACATTTTGCTGCATGTATTTTGCTATCGGTAGTTGCTGGAAGTTGCCTGCATCTCTGTTTCAGTGTAGAAAAGGCAGCTCCTGACTTAGTGGTCACAGGACCTGCCCAAGGCAAGTCACAGCAGGCACAGAAAACGAACCCATAGGGTGTAACGCAGGGGGTAAAAATTCTGGTTTGAAATCATGACAAGCTTAATTGTTCAGTGACTCCTCTGGCTGTGGCTGCGTGTTGTTGAGGACTTAAGTGTTCACAGAGCAGGTGAGAGGGTGCACGTTTTTCTGGGGCTATCAAGGCTCTGCCACAGGAGTGTCACCGTCCGCCGCAGGGAGCAAGTTCCTCGTTTGCACAAGATGCAGCCAGGTTCTTAGGGCTTCACGATGGTTCTGCAATTGAAGTGTCCCTGTAACATCGCTGTGTGAGCTGAAGATGTAAGTCTACAGAGAGAGCTAGAGAAGAAGAGCTGCTAAGAGGTAGTAGTGTTAGGAGAGAAACAGCAGAGGAAGGCAGCATGCTCCTGGGTGAGGTAGCATTGGCGGAGAGGAGTCCAGAGCTGTCCTGGTGCTGCACACAGGGATGCAGCCACAGCAAGGGCCTGGGTTTGCTTGCAAAAGTGACAGATCAACAACCACAGTGTAATCTAATTCCCCTGTCCTAAATAGCAGGTGAGCCTTGAAGCACACCTAAAGCTTATCTATGCAGATGTGCCATAGGGAGGCACTGGAGCCTCCCTGTATGAGGAGCTGTCTGGACTGCTGTAACATCCCCAGTGTGCTAGTGGTAGCCAGTAAACCTCTGATGCTGTGAAAAGCCCATTTGTGGAAGCCAGTCTTCATTTTAAATCAGGCAAGGCCAATTACATAGAAAGTAGAATAATGCTGGAAGGTAGACTTAACTGCAGCTTATGGAAGAGAAGGAGTTTCCTCTCTTTGCCAATGCTTTGAGAAGATGTGGCTCATCTTTGTCCACAGCAGGCAGAGTATCAGTGTAAGAGATCACAACAGATTGCAGTCACAACTGTAATTTCCACTAAGCTCAAATTATATAAAGTCTTCATCATAGTTGAATGGCAACATCTGGCATATTTCTGCTACAAACTTTGTGGTGTGATTTAGAGCAAATAAGGCAGAAGTGAAGATTGGTGGAATTTGCTGACGTAAAACATTTTTATAAATAATAGTTTCATCAGGTATGTGATTTACCAGTGCCAATCAGACTGCATTTGGGACTCTTGTACGGGATTTGCTTTGGGGAAAAAAATGCAGTTAAGCCAGCCCTTCTGGCACAGTGCCGTGTTCTCTGCTGCGTGGCTTTGGGGCTCTAAATAGTTGCCTAGTGAGGATATTCATCCTGTAACTGGTTATGTGCTGAAATGTGTATTTCACCCAGACACCTGTGCAGAGTGTTAATAGAGGCTGAAAAGAGCTGTGTTTAAGAAAGTTGTTCCTTTCTTCTCCTTTGGCCAAGTTTGACGTTTTCATGCTTGTTTAACCACAAAGCCACAATAAAGTGTAGCAATCTTGTCCAGCATCCCTGTTCTGAAGTGTTGCACTGGAATGCTTTGTTAGAAGATGTTTCTGTTTAAAAGAAGAAAAAACCACCTCCTAAGCATGAAAAAAAGCAAAGAGAATATTTACTGTTTGTCCCTAAACTTCCAGGAGACTGCAAATGTTTTTTGCGACTAAGATAAATCTTTTGGCAATATTATGAAATAATTTTGAAAACCAAAAAAAAAAGGGGGGGGGGGAAGTCAGAGGTATTCTGGGAATTGAGAAAGAAACACAAACGTGCATTGTGCTGCTTTTGCAGCTTGCT
>NW_010293752.1:27575-27887 GCF_000700745.2 Antrostomus carolinensis
AAGAGCGTCAGGACTCTTTTTGGAGCTTGCCGTGTGTTGGAGCGTTGAGGTGGCATGGATGGGGGGTTAGGTTTGTACCGGGGAAGTACCTGTTACTGGGTTTCCCTTGCGACACCACAGCATTGTGCAGATGCAAAGACATGATGATCCCTGAGGAGCCTGCGGTTGCTGGCGAGGACTGTTTGCTCCCTGATCTCATTGTGGAATCTATTGTTGGGAGGAAAAGGCAGTAAATGGGCTTGCAGTAGCAGATGGGGAATACAAGGCTGATGCAGTATATACAAAAGTATGGCAGGGGGGGGGGGGGGGGGA
>NW_010293752.1:27908-33070 GCF_000700745.2 Antrostomus carolinensis
ATGTGTTACTGGTCTGACTAGCCACTGAATGGGAAAACAGTGTTTTCCTGTGTCCTTCTGTTAAAACCAAAGGAGTTTGGGTTAACAGCAAAAGTAGCATGGTGAGTCTGACTTGCTAATGGTCTTAGGTTTTGGTGACAGTACTGCAAGAAGGTTAGATGTAGTTTGTCTAGAGAGATGTTGGGTGAAATTCCAGGAGCCTCTCAGTCAGATATCTAATGTTTTTTGATTTGTTATCTGAACTGCTTGAAGTCCCTTAGGTCTCTAAAAATCCCACCTGCTGTGTCAGGATTGTGGAAAATAGGAAGCTCAAAAATTTTAAGGCTGTGTCAAAGAGAAAGAAGTATCAGGGCTCTTCCCACATGGAGCCTCTGGGAGAGAAGGGGAGGAATAACTGTTATCTACAAATCATGAGGAGAATTTTGTCTTGTGATCGTCTCAGAAACACAGTCTTGAAGCTGCTTTCCTTTTCCTTAGTACATTCAGAGAGGAAACGCCTTAGAAAGCCAAGTAAACGGCTTCTGGAATATGCAGAAGAATATGATCACTTATTTGCACCCAAGAAAAAATCAAAGAAGGGTCAGGAGCAACTGCAAAAGGTGGGTGAAGACTAATGTGCTCTTAATGGTTATTACTCTGGGGCTTCAGGCTGGATGCTTTTGATATGTTCTTGCTGGCTGAGTGTTCTTGCTGTGTGCAGTGCTGTGCGGGATGAATGTTTTCATCAGCGTGTTTCACTATGCTAGGTGAATTCTGTGGTGAGGCCTGAATTTGAAGGAGGTCTTCCTGCACAGTGCAGTCCTGACAGTGATACCCAGCGGGGGCAGAGTTCTTTGGTTTCAACTCCATCTTCAACCAAAGAGTCACCTCCCATCCTTGAAGCAGAGTGCTCCTTCCAAGAACTAGGAACCCATTCCACTGATCCCAATGATCAACTTCTACAAGGGCCTTCAGATTTTCCGGAGCTGGTCCTGTCTTCCTCAGATGTTTCTGAAGTTTCTGCTTCTCCAGATGCAGAAGAGAGATTCCTGAAGTCAGGTAAGTGGGAGGTTGTGTGATTTTTCTCCCATAAGTGAAATGTGTCACAAGTTCAGGGGAAATTGTTGCTTCGGTCAGAGTGAAAAGATTAGTAGCTGTTGATCTGTTAGTTTGGTTTTGCTTTGCTTCATTCAGTGACCATTACCAGTGCTGGGAAGGGAGAAGGGGCGAGTGCAGTGGGTGACCCAGTGAGCTGGATGATTACACTTGTGCTTTTAGCTCTCTGTAGTGTATGATGCTCCTCCTTAGGTCCTGGCACAGAATACCTGTTTATCCAAATGAAGACAATCATAACTCCTTCTCTGAGTCCTTGCCATCTGTGCTTGCAAACAGTGGCATTCCTTTGGCTTGAAGGTCTCTTGCTGCTGTTAAACCCCTTTGGATGAACATTGCTGGACTGAGGTTGATATACAAAGTCTAATCTGCATAGCGCACAGGGCGACCTTTTGCTCTCCTAGTTAACTCAGGGAATTGGAGCACAGAAATCCCTCTGGAAAACCCTTTTTTCTTAGAGGTTCTAAGCATCTGTAGAAATTGTTGGAGACTTGTACTAGCAGCAAGCCAGGGCCTTAGCTTTCAGTAAGGCACAGTATACAAAGAGCATCTGACCAGCAAGCAGATTAACAGACTAGGATAGGTGGCAAGCTGTTTCTGTGGAGCACACTCACAGCATTGCAGTTTTGTGGTCATTTTAAGCTTATACTGTTGCCACAATTAGTGTGGATGAACCCAGGTCTAGCAATTTGTTCCCTCCTGAGTGCCAGCAAAAAGCTTGAGCAGGAAACAATGCAGGTTACAGCTAGTTTGTTTGGGGCATCTTTTCCCAGGGAGTTCTAACTGGGAGCACATGTTTATCCTGTTTACTACGTACAGCATGAATGCTGGTGTGAGCGGTGTGGGAGTGGAAGCAGGGCTGTGTTTGTCAGTGGTAGGACTGGCTTATGCTAGATCAAAGTGATTGGGAAAGTATGATCTGAATTGCCCTGCCAGGCTGTGTTACCTGCTGGAATTGACTTCACAGTCTCCCTTCTGTGGGTGGATTTTTGTATTACATATTGAGGTGTGCCTGAAGGTCACAGCAGACTGAGGTCCATTTTTGTGGAAGTTGTACAGGAACAGGTAATTGGCATCTCTGCCCAGGAGCTTATGATCCCCAAGACAGGGTGAAGCAGATTGTTTTGAACTGTTGTCTGATAGTTGCTTTAGTGGTCTTTGACTGAAGAAAAGAAAACCCCCATTTATCTGATGTGAAGAGTCTCATTGCAGGAAACTTTGAAAGGAAGCGTCAAAGGAAGCCCACTAAAAAGCTCCTGGAATCCAATGATTTGGACACCGCCTTTATGCCAAAGAAGGAGGAGTGGACTCCCCCAAAGAAGGTACTTTCCTTCTAGCTCTTTTGAAAGCCAGATAGAAAATGAGCGCAGACAGCAGACCCTGCTGAATGAGACACTGTGCAATGGGCTGTGGTTTCTTGTTGGCTGTGGCCCAGGAGCAAAGGTCCACGCTTCCTGAAGGTGCTGGTTGCTGTGTTATGATGAAGAAATCTGCTGAATACAGATGTGTTCCCCACCCCTTCTCACTTGTAATGGGGACTGGGTAGTTTTGGCTGTAAAATCTCCTTTCTTCATTGGTTTATATGGAAAAGGATTCATCTGGTTGCTGGCTGGGAAGGTGTGAGCAGAAATGCTCTACGCAGAGGCTTTCTGTCACTGATGTAGTGTAACTTGAGCTTGAACCTAAGGCTTTGTCCTTTTCTATCAGATTCCCTGCGAGCAGTGTTTTCTTTGTTACCTTCCCAAGCAGGCTGGTGAACGGTACGTAAGTCCAGAGCTTGTAGCAGGTTGGAGGCTTGAGCTCTATCACACATAGTTTGCAGTGCTTGGTGCAGATTTTTTAAGACAATGCTACTCTTCTCCACTAAATACCCAATATTCAGTGACATAGTTTAGAAAAAAGCAACTTGTAAAGAATTATTTCAGGCGGTGTACCTGCACAAGACTTGTTGCCGCTGTTTCTGAGGTTGATTTATAACAGTTTTCTTCCTTTCCTTTTTCTCTCTCTGCATGGCATAGCCTTAATACAGTTATGATGGTTGCAGAAACGCAGAGGCCAGCATATTTCAGTCTTAAGCTCTGTAAAAGTGTAAAGCCAGAAGAGAGTCTCTATTCCCAGCAGTTTACAGGGTGTTAGCCTTTTTGGGAGAGCTCAGGAAACGGTGGATGATGCTGGTGAGCACAAGACACAGCAGACTCAGCATTCCTCCCTGCCCAGAGACTGACTTTTCCATGTGGGATCTGTCACACACACAAAACAAATGGTTTTTTTGTAAAGTCTCTAGTTAAACTGATGAATTCATGACCTGAACTGTAAGATGTTGCAGTCATTTGTAAAGGCTCTGAGTGGCCGAGGAACATGCATCTCTGATTTGAATCTGGTGACTTGACTCTAGTGTGTATTTGTAGGGCACCGGCCCTTCGGAGAGTGACAGCTCTGAGCTCTACTCACCAGCCCACTTCTCGGACCTGGGAGAAGGTAAGTGAAGGCAGGGCTGCGGGGGTAAACTGTGGGTGGTGTTTGTATCAGTGCCTGTGGCTTTGTGTGTGTGAGGGCTTATGCGTCCTGCGCTCTGAGGGTGCTCACCTCAGCTGAGGTAGTGGCATTAAAAATAGGTACAGAGATTATTTATTTATCCAAGGTACTGTTGTGTCTGATTTCCCTATGGAACGTGGAGATAATGGGTTCATGTTTCCATGAGAAGATGTTCAGCTCTCATTCATAGTCTGGGTGCTTGAAGAAAACTCGTCAGTACAGATCCTGTACCGGTGCCCTGTCTTCTGCCTGATGGCATGCTGTGACCAGGCTCAACGGTGGCTGCCCTGTCCTGTGGGCAGCTGTGCAGTTGCATTGTATTCCCTCCCTGTCTGCCTTTGTATCACGCTGGTATCAATCAACATGAGGAAGTTTTTGTTGCAGTGTGGTGGGACAAGGTAGTTATCAGCATTTGGTTAGCAATATAAGCTTTGTGTTGGTAGCATTTCTTCTTTTCTGCTGGGGGAAAGTCAGTGATACTGTTCATCAGCCTAGCAAAAGAAGCTTAAACCGGTAGGAATCGGTGGTCCTCTGAGGGTTGCAGGACAGAGGGCAGGCTGACTGGAGGCTGGTGATGCCCCAGCCCTTACGCCCGCAAAGACAGCAGGACCCAGCCTGAAGCTCTCCGAAAGGGCGTAGAACTCACTGGTGGTGCCTGTAGCAAGGGAATAATTTCTGCATTTTTCTTGAGTGGTCTTTCTGTTGCATCCCAGCTTCTGAAAAGCTCTTGGAGAAGCAGCGGAAGCGGAAGAGACAGCGCCATCCCTCTGCTGCAGTGCATTCCAAGAAGGAGAGAAATGAGGAGGGGCTGGGGGAGACACCACACTCTGAGGTACAGTTGGGTCTTCCAACATGCTGTCATCCCGCTAACTTGTCTGCTACTTCCCAGGGCACTGGGCAGAGCCTAGGCCAGGTCATCTTTGGCTGGCTGGTGTGTCAGTTGGGACTTTTTCCCACTGTTGTAGTTGCATGAGCTGGGGTTGGAGCTGAAGGTATCACCTTGATTTAGTAGCTATTTTGTGAAGATTGCTTAACTCGGGCTTAGTTTTTAAGCTGCTACTCAGCTAATTTTGCAGGATAGAGGCTGTTCTGATCTGATGGAACCAGGTTTTACCTGGCATCTTGCTTTGCAACTCAAAAGGTCCAATTGCTGTAAAAGGTCTTCTCTGGTGGTGGTGGGAATCTTGCCCTTTTATGCACCAGTATGAAGCACAAGCACTAGACTGGACTTCAACCCCTTCTTCCACTTGCCCCTGCATGCCGGGGTGAGCTAAGAGCCATGCTGGAGGGGATGGGGTGGGGTGGGGGGGATGGACTGTCTGTGACTGCTCACAGGAGCCTCTGATAACATTCTGCCATCCAGCAGAAGTAATTGAGGTAATTCCCTTCTACTGCATCCCAGCAACAGCCAACGTACAAATATCTCTGACAAGCACGTTTTGCCTTTTAGGAATGAGCCAGGTATCACCAAGTGTAGGGGAAGCAAGACTTTTCCTGGGAGAGGCGGGACACCTCTGGGCCTCTCACCATCGCCT
>NW_010293752.1:33156-57931 GCF_000700745.2 Antrostomus carolinensis
TGTTCTGTCAGGATAGTCAGTATGTATTTCAGGAGCCAATTATAGACATATATTGTTATGTTTGTTGTTGTTATCCAGCTTCCAGCAGAGCACAGACCTCACTTCACTTGTCTGAGCAGTGCCAGCCACCCAGCTGCTACTGCTTTTTGAAAAAGGCATTTCTGATGGGGGATGATAAAGTGGGGTAATGCCCCTGGGCTGTGCAAGCCTTCCCTACTGGTGTTAGTACCCTTTCTGAAGTGTGCTCATCTGGAATCATGTTTCAAAGAAGCCTGTACAAATATCTTTGCCAATGCTGGGGGGTAGTTAACATTATCTACTGTCATGCACCCACTAAGAGACTGGCTCAGCCCTGGGCCAGCGAATTTGTGAATCTTTTATAGGGAAGAAAAGAGGGGGCAATTCAGAGCAGCAAAGCAGCTAGGCCATGGCTCTGAATCCTCCACCCACCATTCACTGCAGAGGAAGCCCAGGAGTCTTAACTGCCTCTAGCTTTAGACACGTGTGTTGAATACCTGAAGTTAGGTACGGTAAACCATGCCAAAAAAACTGGCAATGCTCAGCACCTTTTGCCAGCATCCATTTCTCTGTGACTGTGTCTCTTGAGCCGCTGTGGTGAGACTGTTCACCCCTTGGTTTAGGTGAGTGCACGGGCACTGGTGGGCAGTGGGGTGCTGTGGAGACGCGGTTGGGCTTTCATGTAGAATTCTGATCACATTGATCCCTAAGTGGCTTTCACACACCCGGCAAGGAACCTCACTCTCTGCAAAATGGTGTTAGAAGAAATAGATGGTCTGATGATACAGCAAAGTGAAGCCTTGGATCCAGCTGCTTTAGGAGGGAAAAGGGCAGAGGAAAACTTGTCTGCCTGGGCTGAACTAAGCAGCTTTCCCTGTCCTTGCCTCTCTGTGGAGCCAGGAGTGCAAGTTCACAACATCAGGGCAGCAAGGGGATGGAAAATGCTGTTGAAATGGTTGTCAAGGTTGTGAGCCAAGGTCAGGCTGTGCCAAAGAACAGGCCAGGCTTTTGAGGATGTGCCAGATACAGCAGCAGAGATAGCTCTGGAAGAAGACTCAAGATGAGAGACCTGCCCTCTGTAGGAGGTATGTAGTTTTGCAGTGCTCATGCTGGGGAGGGGAAGAAGGGGGAACAGTGTGACAGGGGGAACAGTGTGAGTGGTGGCCTTGAATGGCGATTCCCTTCTCTGTTCAGAAAGCACAAGTGTCTGGCCTTGCCCATCCTGCTTAGCTCTGACATTCCCTTCCCTGTGCGCTTCTGGGAACATTGAATAAAATAAGGCTGAGAATCCTGGCCTGTGAAACGTGCAGATTGGCCAGCTGTTTGCAGAACCAAATAGGATGGGTTTGGGCTGAAAGAGCAGGGTTAGAGCACGCTGTGCCACACTGGGCGGTGTGGGCCCGGTTGTTACGGTAGCATTGGTACTAGTGAATGCTTTCAGATCTGAAGAGGGAGTTGCTGGTAATATTATGACTCCTAGATGCATTTTATTCTCCCATTCCATTAACACGTGAAATGTGGCCATCAGGGTTCAAAAGAAGGAGTCCTAGCAGCCCTGGTAGAAAACCACCAGAAGGATGGAAAGATAAACCAGTTTTGAATCCCTAATACCTCTGTAGCAAATTGAGTATGCCCCCCACCTTCCAAAATGCTATCTTGAAACCTTATCTACAGCAGGAGGCTAGTGCCACTGACCACAGGACAGGTGACACTTGTTTACCAGTGCCTTGCCCCTCCTGACAGGGACCTCAGTGGCCATGAGAGGGGCTGAGCTCACTTTGGGTCTGTAACACTGGGGCCCCAGCAGAAGCAGAAGCTATAGCTGATGTTGTTTGCCCATACCAGTAGCTGATTAACCCTGCTCTTGTTCTTCATTACAGTGACCCCTGCAACCCTGAGGTCACTGCTGAGCTGAGCAGAAGAGGGAGCACCTATGTAGGCATAGGAGGACCTGAGCTGTACCCAGTCCTTGCAGCACTGGTTGCTGGTGCTGCTCCTGGAGCATTCCAGGAGCCAATGCGAGTGTTTGGGCCAGAGGGCTGCATTGCAGCAGACTACATAATTCCTAGCAGAAATCAGCTGCAGGAGCAGAAGTATCATAGCACTTAGCTTGAGAAGATACTATTGAGTATAGAGGTAAAGGTGGCTGTTTTGTTCTTTGATGGTCTTTTTACCAATGCCGTAGAGACCTTTCCCTTCCCTCTGCCAGGGCTGTGTGGTAGGGTGGCAGCAGCTTACATGCCCCTTGTCAGTATTCCTGCAGCTGCATCGCTGCCAGCCTTTCTGCAAGGCTCTGATGATAGTCTGCAAGGCTGTACACTGTATGGTATGTTGGACTGGCAGTAGTTTGTAGCTGGGACTTTACTTTGTGCTCAATAAAGGAAATCTATACCATTCTTCTTTGTATTGTGTGCTTTAATATACTGTCAGCGTACCTGTGCATCATTGCTCCATGGAACTCACATGGCTTTAAAATGTTTCCAAATAAAAGCATGTTACTACATTCAGGGAATGAAAACAAAAACAAAATAAAACAAAAAAACCCACAAGCAAAGGAAGTTTCCTTATCTGACCAGAATACCAGCTCCAGGTTCTTTAAACTTTGGGAGATCTTTCTGCCCTTGTTTTGTCCATACTAATAATGTGTTCAGAGAACATTCCATTCAGCTTACAAGCTTTAGGAGCACCACAACTCAGACTGATATGCTCCTACACAGAAAGTGGTGCAAAGCTCTCTCTCATGGTTGTTAGCTGGGCACCTGGCACTGAGCAGACTTGAAGGTGTGGAGAGTGATGGCTGCTGCTCCTGCCAGCGGTTTGAATTCCTCACAGGGTCTTTTAGGGCTACAGTTTGTGTCTGGGCGTGCAGTGACCCCAGGCTTGGTGACCCCAGGCGGAACTGGCAGCTGCACATCGAGATCACTCAGCTAACTGCAGTGAGCTGGGATATTAAAAAATGGCAGAGTCCTTAAAATGGTCTTGCTTAAAGCACTTAGCTGGTTCCTTAAGGCATCACTTTGGTGCAGCATTAATGGCTCTTAGGGTGTTTCCACTCTGGAGTGGCAGCTGGGGCTGCTGAAGCATTGCCTAGACTGTGTCTGAGAGGCCTGGAACCCATCAGAATGGCATTTCCTAGCTCTCAGTTGCCTGTCCTGGCAAAAGCAAAGGCAATGCTGCCACTCCAGGACAGCAGTATCTTGTGGTGGAAATGAGCATATCTCTAGGGTACCTGCTACTCTCCTGCCCTCTAACAGTGTCTGCACTTGTCCCATGGACACATTGGAAGGTGTCCTTCCACCTTGGGAAGCCTTTTGGTAGGATCCCTGACTTGGCCCATGAGGATACAGTTGGGCCTTGACAATTTGAAACCCATCTGCTGTGCAGGATGCTCTTTCACAGTAGATGTTACGATCGGTGCTGTGATACTTGTGCAGGACAGGTGCTTATGGAAGACCTGCCACCAGGCAGAATGGTGGTGTGAGTGCCCTGTGCACTGTTCACGTTGGCCAGCTGGTACATCCTAAAGCTGGCCGTGAGTACCTGTGTGCCTGTATTTTACATGGGTTAGGACAAGCTGAGATGAGTGTGGGGAAAAGTCTGGCTCATTTGCTGGGTGATAACTCCAATAAAGATCATTGGAAGTTTTTAATTTACATTTCCAGTGCAAGCAGATGTCGGTGTGCACTGTTTCAGCCTACCTGATTTGTTTCTATGCAGGGCAATAGATTTCTTCCTTGACTATGACTCTTTACTCAGAGAAGGGTTGTGCACAGGAAAATAATTGTATTGAGTGTGTATTTTTTTTTAGTGGCCTAGTAAGCTAAGAACTCTTTCCTTTCTTGTAAGTATTTTGGGGAGCTGTGTGGAGGATGTTCTCTCCAGGGTGGGTGGCACGCACAGGCCAACTGCCAAACCTGTTATGTGCTCAGTGGCTGAATTTGTAGTTTCCCAACCGGGACAGGAACTTCCAACAGCCCTGATTCTGGATTTCTTTTTAAAGGGGGAGACGTCAGTTCATGGGACTGCTGCAAGCCCTAAAGAGGGTAATGAAGAGGGATCAGAGAATGACCATGGAGTGCCTTCGTCCAAGAAGATGCAGGGGGAGCGTGGAGGAGGAGCAGCTCTCAAGGAGAATGTGTGTCAGGTAGTGTCCTTGAAGAAGATATCTTTGAAAATGCACCACTATGAAATTCTTTTTCATGTAATTTCTGGAGTACGGTAGTGCCCCTGCTAAGTCTAGGTAGCCTCAAGGAGCTTGTTGTAGAATTAACCATCTTTTTGTGCTCTGAATCAAGCCTTTCCTCTGTGATTGCCTCTCCTCTTGCTAAAGGCCACAAGTGTTAGGGAGGTGTGACCAATGTGGGATTTGTTTTAGCCAATGCCTGGTAGCAGGGACTGGATGGCAGATGGGAGTGGAGATGCACAAACCACCTGAACTTACTGACGCCAGGATAACTTAGCATTTTTTCTGCTGGGGTCTCTGCTGGCAGTCGTGGTGGGCACAGGGATTGTTGCTGTTTGGGATGAGTTGGGAAAGGAGGTTGCTCAGAGCTGACGTTGTGCTTCCTTCCCCACAGATCTGCGAGAAGCCGGGGGAATTGTTGCTGTGTGAGGCGCAGTGCTGTGGTGCTTTCCACCTGCAGTGCCTTGGGCTCTCTGAGATGCCAAAGGGCAAGTTCATCTGCAGTGAGTGTTCCACAGGTACGGCAACTTGTCTGAGTGCAGGACAGGATGCCTGCTGCCTGCTTATCTGGTGCTTCCTTTGCTGGATGATGTACCTGTAGTAGGGCTGCTAACTGGCTCTCAATCTTCTGATTATTGATTTTATGTTTGATAATGAATTTCTAATTAATTGCTCTTCCTGTTGATTCAGGTACATGGTGTGGGAAAAAGTGAATGTCCAGGACTTGGTGGGAAAGAAAAAGGGAAACTCTTACCTGGGGCTAGGAAGGGAGAGCTGATAGGGAGGAAGAGTCTGGATCAGGCTGGAAAGGGGGAAATGTCTAAGAAGTGTTGTTTTTCCCTGTCCTGAGATCATAACTACAATGATTTTTTGGTTTTTGGGTTTGTTTTTTTTTAATTTAGAGTTATATTGTAGCCACAGGTGAAAACAGCTTGCTGCAGAGACTTGTGCTTTGGAATAGGTACAGCAGGTTGGGAAGCTCTGCTGTGCTAATATGCAGCCTGGTGGAAGTGTCAGGTCTTCATTTAGCCCTTTGTTATAACTGATATCATGTCTCTTGCTCTTTCTCCAGGGGTCCATACCTGCTTTGTGTGCAAGAGCTGCGGGGAAGATGTAAAACGGTGCTTGCTGCCCCTCTGTGGGAAGTATTACCATGAAGCATGCATACAAAAATACCCGCCCACAGTCATGCAGAACAAGGGCTTCCGATGCTCCCTGCACATATGCATGACTTGTCATGCTGCTAACCCAGCAAACATCTCTGCATCTAAAGGTACTGAAATCTAGGATGGTCATGGGGATGCAGTTAGAAGCTATTTTTTGTTTGTTTCATGTCCAGTGTGCAGTTACCTGGTGCACTAGTTCTTCATGTTGATTTTCTGTCCTTGCCACAGTGCTTGGCGTAGCGTTTGCTGAGGAATAGCTTCTCTCGGGGGAGTGGAAGGGGTGGTGCCCTTGTGTGAGAACGCTGCTCGTCAGCACTCCTCATGGTCAGATACGGCAACTAAAATGTTCTCATCTGTCCAGATGCTTGGATGCCTGCACGTCCAGCGCTGCCACATGCCTTTCTGGGTTTTCACATAAGTCTCTGGAGCTGTACAAACACTCTTATTTCTCCTTTGTGCTTTTCATTGTGCTGGTACTGCAGATGTGCCTGCTTAGCAGCACTGGCTATAGAGGCAAGGGCACAGAGCAGTGAAAACTGATATTGATCTACTTCTCTTTTGTAATGCAAACTCTTGTCTTGTAGTAGTGACACCTTTGGGCTGAGCTTCTCAGGCATATATTTGTTTAAACTGTTTGCAGCAATACCTTGACCTTTATCTCACATTATTAAACTTAAAACTTTTATCTAATTGCCTTGTACATTTGCTTCTAAAGCAGCTTTTCTTTAAATCTTTGGTATCTTAAGACGAGTGCCAACAAGACAAGCTCTATTTTTAACCTCAGGGTCTCTAAGTTGTCTTTTTCTCCCACATATCAGTGTTTGGTGTAGAAGACAACACTAAGGCCTAAAGCCCACAGCTGACCACTTCCCCAGTGAACATTTGTGTTGGGTTCTTCTGGCTGCTGCTTCTTGGTGGTCAGATTTGCCCCTTTCCTTCTGCCCCTTCTCCCTGTTAAAGTCTCCTGTGAGGAACTGAAAACAGGCTCTCAGAAACCTTGGATAAATCAGGCCTGTAGGCAATTCCGAATTCTCCCTTCTGGAATTTCAGGGTAAAATCTGATGAAGTGGAGAGGCAAGTGTCGATATTTTCAGAAGCTACATGGATTGGTTTCATTAGGTGCAGCCAAGCAGTTGGAACGCCCCCTCTGTAATTACTGTCTGAGCTGATTTGCTAATTATTTGTGAATGATAAGAAGCAGTCACAGTCTGTGAACTTTTGAACTGTTTCTGCACAGCGTGCAGGAGGTTTTTCACTTCTAAATAATGCAATTGTATATATATTATATACAAAAATATATATGTAACTTTATATATATTCTGTTATATTAAGTAATTTAATAGGAATCTAGTAAGTATGTCATGGATGGTCTCTAAAAATTAAAGGTGAGTTTTCTTTTCCAAAGATTGCCTATGACTGCTCATTTTGAGTTTAGGTACCAATAGAGGCTAGTTTTGGCAGGCAATAAAACACTGGCCTCCTTTAGAGGCAGGTTCAGTGTGTTTCCGGTGTGTTCTGGTGCTAGGTCGCTTGATGCGCTGTGTGCGATGTCCGGTCGCGTACCACTCCAACGACTTCTGCCTCGCTGCTGGCTCCGTGGTTCTTGCCTCCAACAGCATCATCTGCCCCAATCACTTCACTGCACGCAGGGGCTGCCGCAACCACGAGCACGTCAACGTCAGCTGGTGCTTTGTCTGCTCAGAAGGTGAGATGAGATGGTCTGTGCTGGATCTCCTGTCACTAAGAAAGGCCCTGACAAGAAGTCATTAGAGCAGGCAGCAGCTTTGCCTGTCCAGAGTGTGCCAGTGAGGACTGTGGAGAACAGCTCCTATCCATCCCTATTTAAGTCCAACTTCAGCCTAGAACTTTTTCTGGATCCTTATAAGGGTTCTTTGTAGGGCACGAGCTGTTTCAGAGGGTTTGCAGAAGAGCATCATACCCTTTTCTCAGCTTCTGTCTGGATGCAGGGGAGGTTTAGATTAGATATTAGGAAGAAGTTCTTCACTGTGAGGGTGGTCAGACACTGGAACAGGTTGCCCAAGGAAGTTGTGGATGCCCCCTCCCTGGAAGTGTTCAAGACCAGGTTAGATGAGGCTTTGAGCAACCTGGTCTAGAAGGTGTCCCTGCTGCTGGCAGGGGGGTTGGAACTGGATGATCTTTAAGGTCCCTTCCAACCCAAACCATTCTATGATTCTATGTGTGGAGTCCAGGGCTTCTGCACAGTGACTCTGATAAATTCCTTCTCTTTTTCTTTGCAGGGGGCAGCCTTTTATGCTGCGAGTCCTGCCCAGCTGCGTTTCACCGTGAGTGTCTAAACATTGAGATGCCAGAGGGAAGCTGGTATTGTAATGATTGCAAGGCAGGCAAAAAGCCACACTACAAGGAAGTAGTCTGGGTGAAAGTTGGGCGCTACAGGTAGGTGAAGTTAGAACAGAGCTGTTCCCATCCCTTCTTCAGGCAGTGCTCATGGTGACTGAGGTGAGAAGCTGCTCCTCTCTGAAGGGTACAATGCAGCAGCCTCTGACTTTTTTTGCATGCGTATAGTGGCTGGTAAAATGTGTGATTTCCTTCTCCAGTAGCCTCTTGTCTCCCCACCAGCCTTTCTGGTAGCCCTCACATGTGTTTTCCCCATGTCTCCATGCAGTAGCATGCTTTTGAGGTGGTTGGAAGTGGGGAAGCCAGAGGTTTCATCTGCCCTTCCCTGTGTTGCAGGTGGTGGCCAGCTGAGATTTGCCATCCTAGGACAATTCCTGTCAACATCCAAAAAATGAAACATGACATCGGCGAGTTCCCTGTGCTGTTCTTCGGCTCCAAGGATTACCTGTGGACCCACCAGGCCCGTGTGTTCCCTTACATGGAAGGTGATGTCAGCAGCAAAGACAAGATGGGGAAGGGCGTGGATGGCATATACAAGAAAGGTAACTTGTCTTCATCCAGAGAGGTACACGTTCTGTTTCTCTTTGTTCCCACACTGAGAAGTGGTGTTCTTATAATTGAGAAAAATATCTTTTTAGAGCTAAAGTGGAATTAAATTTGCAGAATGAGCTGCTGCTTATCTGTCATCCAGCCCACCATGCATTGGTCTGGGCTTGCAGAGAAGGATAAGGGTGTGCACATCTTGAATGCTTCTCCAGCTCTGATATAGCTGCTCTAAATCAGTGAGCTGTGGCTTTCTTAGCTTCCCTGTTTCCGATAGTCTTTATCTGTATATCAAAATCACAGAATCACAGAATGTTGGGGATTGGAAGGGACCTCTAAAGATCATCCAGTGCAATCCCCCTACTGGAGCAGAAACCTAAATGAGATCACATAGAAAGGCGTCCAGGCGGGTTTTGAATGTCTCCAGAGAAGGAGACTCCACAACCTCCCTGGGCAGCCTGTCCCAGTGCTCTGTCACCCTCACTGTAAAGAAGTTTCTTCTGAAATTTAAGTGGAACCTTCTGTGTTCCAGCTTACACCCATTGCCCCTTGTCCTACCATTGGGCATCACTGAGAAGAGCCTGGCTCCATCCTCGTGACATTCGCCCTTAACATATTTATAAACATTAATGAGGTCTCCCCTCAAAAATGCACTTGATAGTTGTGAATACAGCTGCCTGACATAGCCAGCTGCCAGTTTGGACATCTCATGACCCACGGGCAGGTCTCTTACTGTAACTCCTGCAACTGCCCTACTGCACTGGCCTTGGATTGACCCCACTAGTGTCAACCTCAGGCAGCCCCACTCTGCGTGAGTAGAGGGAGTTCCTCGTAACACACTCTGTTCTCTCACTTAGCTCTTCAGGAAGCTGCAGTAAGATTTGAAGAGTTGAAGGCACAGAAAGAACTGAGACAGCTTCAGGAAGACAAAAAGAATGACAAGAAACCTCCTCCCTACAAACACATCAAGGTGAGGGCAGATGGGGGGCAGGTGTGGAAGAGAAGTCTTGAGCTGTCGGTGCAGGTGATTTACAGGTATACAGAAACACTTCTACTGTTCGGGTATCCGGCTGCATTTGAAGGTTACTTTGACCCTCTTGGCATCTTCAGTCATCCTCCACAGAAAGGATTCGTATATGTGCAGAGCTCTGTGGAAGCTGGAGACCAGTGACAGAGGTACTCTGATTTACTGGAACAGATATGGTCATCTCTGTGCTGTTCATGCCAGTTGTGTGGTCTGGAGGAAGCATCTCTCTACCTTGGGAGCTCAGAGGAGAGTGCTAGTAGTACACGGTGTGTGCTGTGTGCTCGAGTGTGTGTGCCTGCTGATGGCGAGGTGGGCAGGGTGCTGTGGAGCAGAGCTGAGGGGAGGATGGTAACCCAGAGTATCGTGTTTCATCTCTGCTATTGTTTTTTATCTCTTTCTGTATCAATTGGTGACTGAACAGAAATACCAAAGCAGATGGATGTGCTGGCATATCAGGCCTTTTGCTGAGCTTTGGGGAGCTCTTCGTGTTTAGGTCTGTATTTTGAGATAGAACTAGAGCAACAATAGAAGTCCTACAGGATGTAGGTGCATGTGCTTGAGATGCTTTTTGTTTATAGCTAGGATTTCTAGGCAGGCAGGTATGTCCTGCATGAGTTGCTGTAGAGTGTAAAGAACACAACTGAATGCTGTGGCAGCAGCATGGGCCAGGCAGCTTCAGTGGAGGAAATAAAATTTCTCATTATAGGTATTTTTAAGCCTGTCTCTGGCTACAACATGAAGGAACTTGGAAGAAGTTTGAAGCTTTGAACTTTGAAATACCCTTTTAACATAAATAATAATGGTCATGGTCATTAGCCATGATAGCTTTTCTGAGGTCTGGCTGCAACCTGTTTGTCTCTGTGAAAGCAAAGCACTTTGCAGGAGCATATGGTGAACTGGAGAAGGCTTCAGGGTGGAATGACAGAAGCTGACTGTGTCCACACCTGTCCTGGCCTTCAGAAATCAGCAGATCAGCACCTCAGGGTCCATCCCAAGGAGCACCAACACGAGAGGCTGCTGCAAAATACACTTGGGATCCTTCATCCCATCAGAGCTGTGGCTAGTCCAAGCATTGCCCTGTTTTGGAGCTGGTTTTGTATCAGCAGTGCCTCAGAGCCTGCTGGGCATGTGTGTGTGCTCAGACACCGCGGTCGCTCAGAGGGGCAGTGCCAGAGCCAGCAAGGGCCCCTCTGTCTGCCTGGTGGTGGACGGACCTAATGCTGTGAGCCTCATCACTCTTAACGAGGTGATGAGCTATCAGTCTGAGTAAGAGATGGGAAGCAGCAGAGAACACCGAGTGATAAGCAGGGTCAGAGGTGGGAGGCAGTACTAGGAGGAAGGGGAGACTCTGTTGAAGAGATTAATCAGGGGTTTCTGCGGGGTTTGCTTTTAAACAAAGGAGGAGGATCAGGGTTCAGCCAGCCTCAGGCAGGCTGCCAGTGCGGAGACTTTGCTCTGTGGGTGAGACTAGATAAATTATGTGGGGGCTGGAATAGTTTTACTAGATGATCTCCTCCTTTTGTGTTGTTGGAGAGGAAAGGGAGCTGATGGTATTGCTCACCTGGGCAAAAAAAACAGCAAGAAGCTTTTCTTCAGTGTCTCTCCCAAGTCCTGACTCTCTGTTGCTGGCCTTCCATCATTCACTACCTTTAACCAAAACCAAAGGACCCTGCTCATGCCACAGACACGCCAGTTGCTTCTTCACCTGGTGCTGTGCTCCACTTCCTTCCAGACTGGTTTTTAGAGAGCTTCTTGGCTTAACTCTGAACTCTTCTTCGGGCCTTCCAGCCCCAGCCATGTCTGTTTTTTCTTTCATTTACACCTGCAGGACAGTTGGGTAGGGAGCTATCTGCCTGTGGCCTGATGCATAGCTAGACCTTCTGTACTCTGTCCCAGGCATGCCAGCCTGCTTCTCGTAGTGACAGCTGAGAGCACAAAACAACTTGAAGGTAACACGTTCAAAAAACAGGGCTGTAAGAAAAAGCTAAGGAGCGGGACCTGACATTCAGAGACTGGAGGAGGTGCTGTTGCATGCAGAAAATGGTTTGGTGTCAGTCATAGGTATGATGTGTGCCCAGCTAGAGTGCTGAGCCACCTGGGCTGGATGTAGGCACAGTGGCGATGGGAGGGGGACACTTGGCAGCCTCTCCCTGCTCTGGGATCACAGAATACACACTGCACCAGGTGATGCTAATGGGAGACCTGCATCCTCCTTAGCTCTTTCCTCTAACTGTACACCTCTTGAAATAGCGTGCCCAGAAGTATGTATGTACCTGTACTTGTGTCCTTCTGTCCCTCAGTGTAACTCACTTGCAGTGCAGCCTGTCAGCTTGCAGGCAGGTGTTGAGTACAGAAGTGACTGTCACGATGACCTGTTGTTCTTAAGTAGCTGACGTCCTTCGCCTTCATTCCAGGTGAACCGACCGGTGGGTAAGGTGCAGATCTTCACTGCCGACCTGTCTGAGATACCGCGCTGCAACTGCAAACCAACAGATGAAAACCCATGTGGCCTGGACTCTGAATGCATCAATCGCATGTTGCTCTATGAGTGCCACCCCATGGTCTGCCCTGCTGGGGAGCGCTGCCAGAACCAGTGCTTCTCCAAGCGACAGTATCCCGAGGTACAGATTTTCCGCACGCTGGCACGAGGCTGGGGCCTGCAAGCCAAAACAGACATCAGGAAGGTACGTGCTCTGCTTCTGCATGTAATTCTCTCTTGCCACTTCTCTCTTGCTCAGTGTTGGTTTCAATAGATTGGAAAAATTACCATCTTCCGTAATTTGAAGGTTTCTTGTCGTAGAATGTCATTTAGGAAAGAAATAGATTAATTTAAGTTTTCCAGTCCTGATAAGAATGTTTTGGCTCAACTAAACAAGAAGATAGTTTGCATCTATCTTCTTGGGTAAGAAAGGGTAAGAAAGATGATTGCTTGATCTGTCTATTTGTATGGACGATGGGCTTTGAGTACACCAGTACACTGGCCTGAAGACGGTGCTCAGGATCTCGAGATAGGGAGCAGTGATTATACCTCCCCTCCATTCTTGAATAGCCAGGCTTTCCCAGCCCGAGAATCTTGTATCGGAAACTGAAGCCAGGGCTTGGGCCTTACAAAAGGGTAATGTCTTGGAGATGGCTATTATTATTGCTGAAACTGGTATCTCTGGCTAAAACACTTGTATATATTTTTTTTAAATCCAGAGAATAGTATTCTGTGGGCACACATCTGTGCTGCATGAAGAAGAAAGAATGTTAAAGCAAAGAGAACCCCAAAGCTAAAAAATAATTAAGTGAAACAGAGGACAATTAGCATAATAGAAGAAGAATGTCTGAAAAAGGACTAGAAACAACATTCTATGGGGGAGGGCTTGATAGCAGAAGGAAAGATGTGAGTCTGCCCTGTTTAGGCTTTGCTGCCTGCGGTGATATAGATTAAAGGATCTCTCTGCCATTCCATGTGCCTTTTATGTTTCAGCAGACAGTCCAGAAACAGCAAAACTCAGTTAGTTAATGGAGGCACCTGTTAGCCCCAGTGGAGCAGAGCTGGGGTTCCCTTTGAGGGCTGAAGTGTGGTCTCTGCAGTACAGGGCAACTCCACGGGCTCACTGGAGGAGCAGGTGCCCTGGGTGCATCACGCTGCTCGGTGCGGTTGGTCCCCAAAGGAGTATTGTTTCCAGCTGGAATGCAGTTATGCAGTGCTTTGAGCTTTGCAGCAAAGAGCTGTTCTGTGGTTTACTTTTTGCTGTCTCTGAATGTTAATTCTTTCCATAGAACAAAGAATGATCTGATGGCCATTGTTGCTTTATTTAATTTATTTCAAGTTATTTGTTGAATGTGTGAAACAGATGTACGATTTAGGGCTCTTGGTGAATGGATATAGGTCAAACTGCCTGCAAAGCACAGAGGAAGATTTTTATGAAAAGGTTTCCACAAAGGAAACAGGAACTAAGTTTTAGCACAAAGGTGGATGTCCCTCCATCCTGGAGGGAATTTGTCTCGTCTCATCAGCTTGTTTTCTCTCTGGCAGGGTGAATTTGTTAACGAGTATGTTGGGGAGTTAATTGATGAAGAGGAGTGCCGAGCCCGAATCCGCTATGCTCAGGAGCATGACATCACCAATTTCTACATGTTGACACTGGATAAGGTATGTGGAAGGAATTTCTCTTGCCAGGATCCTAGACAGAAGTAAAATGATTGCAAAGAAGGCATGATAGTGGTCTTCTCCAGCAAGTAAAAAGTCTGCTAAGACTTGCTGCTGAGGTAGTTTGCATTTCCACTGGAGAAGACTAGAAGAATGGACTTAATGTGCAGTAGAGAAGCTTCAGGTTGGCTGTTAGGATTAGGAGCAAAACCTACTTATTTGGAGTTTATTCAGAAGAGATGAGGCAGTTGTCTGAGGATAATAGTTCCTGTTTCAGCATAACAGGGTGAATTTGGTAACCTCAGGATCCTTCCCAGCAGCTGAACCCTGGAGGATCCAGAACTGGGCTGGTGTGTGCCAGAGGAGGCATCGGCCCTCTGATGTACAAGTATCAGGCACAGTGAGATTCTCATTTAAGTTTAGATTCCAGGTTTTGGTGATCTAAGTAGAGGGGGTGGAGTTACATTCACAGACTCCTCAGTGGGTCCTGGAGGCCAGGTTGTTGATGTGAGCTCCTGACTTTCAGAGGTAAGTAGCTCAGCTTTGGAAAGATTAGAAGGAAACCATGAAAGCAGACATAGAAAGAAGCTGTTGAGTGTGAGACAGGATAAAAACATGACTGCTTTCTGGCTCTCCCCTCTTCTTGCTGCAAATTCACACTGACCCTATCTTGTTCTCCTTGTCTGGCTGATGGGTGGGAACAGGGGCAAAACCAAGTGTTAATATCTCCCTCATTATTACAAACCAAATCTCAGTTGCAACTGCCCTCTCCTCTCCAACACAGTCTAACAAATGTTAGTGTTCTGTACAGAAGTGTACCTCACATCACCTACTGTTCTGTTTTCCTTCTATATATGGACATACAAGAAATAGGAACTGGTATTTAAGCAGAAGTTGGGGTCTGGAACCAGAGGTGCTGCCTTGGAAGCGTGCTGGTGTAGTGTTTATGCAGTACTGACACCGCAGGGAGAGCCAGCTTCCCAGAAAGCAGCAGTAGCACTTGCCTGGCTGCTTGGGAGCCTTTGTGTCTTTGAAGAGAAAGATGATGTTGTGCAGGAGGCAATTGCTGTAAGATCTGCCAGCCCTGATCAGAGACACATCAGCGTGTGGAAACTGGTTGGGTGCAGGCAACGCAGCGAAACCTGTCCTTACGCTCGGTTAAAACACGGGTATGAACTCGGGTGCTTTGCAGGTGTCATCAGATGCCTCCGTTGTCAAACTTACCACTCCCAGTTAATGCTTTCCTGGTGTGCTGGTACCTGTGCTACCATGGCTGTAGGAGGAAATGACAGTTTATCAGATGTGGTTTTTGGCTTCCTTTGCAATTGCAGGATCGAATCATTGATGCTGGACCAAAGGGCAACTACGCTCGGTTCATGAACCATTGCTGCCAGCCAAACTGTGAGACTCAGAAGTGGTGTGTGAACGGCGACACTCGCGTCGGGCTCTTCGCAATTGTCAATATCAAAGCTGGTAAGGAACCCCGCTGTCAGTACCTGCAGTTAAAAACATGGGAGTGTTTCTGTAAGGAAAGGGAGGGTTTTAGCACCCTGGGAAGATATTTACCTTTTGTTTTTACATAGGCTTTTATGAGACTTAACAGCAGCACTGCATAATGAAACATGTACATCCCATGATATAAATGGAGGTTTGTAGTTCTAATTTACAGGGCCAAGAAATGGAACTAAGCACGCTACAGCGTGGGGCTGGATGCTGTTTTTGGCTGTAGCTTGTAGTAGGAGTGTGGCATTGCACTGAATTTTCAATCCACACAGATCTGTGGGGAGATTAATAGTTGGTATCCTTGTGTAGCTGTAACAGTCATTTGTGTCATTATATTTCAAAAGTGCTTTTACCTCAGCAGTAAGATGTTCTGCCCCATAATTCATCACAACTTGCTTGGTTTTGATCTGCTTTTGTGCCAGGGACTGAGCTGACTTTCAACTACAATCTGGAGTGTTTGGGAAATGGAAAGACTGTTTGTAAATGTGGTGCCCCAAATTGCAGTGGCTTCCTAGGAGTACGGCCAAAGGTATGATGCCTCCTTTAAGCTTTTATTCTTTCAAATCACCTCTTTGCGTAGATATGTATCATTTGTTGCAGAGATCTTGGGAAGGATAATCCAGAAATCTCAGGAAGGAAAATCCAGTTTCAGTGTGGCCATGAAAACACTGTTTGAAATGAGTTGAACATTCAAGTTTCCATTCTGAGAGAGCAGATCTTAGACCTCAGTTATAAGAGCTGCTATAAATAAAGACAGGAAATTGTATTTTACATCAAAAGAGTAAATGAAAGATTTTTTTCAGAAATTTCTGCTTATTATCATGGCAATTTCCATTGCACAAGAGGAGCAAAGGACAGGCATGGGAAAGACTTCCATCGGATAACCAAGAAACCACAGCTCAAGCCGTTTCCCAAAGTGAAAACTGAGTAAATTGTGAGCGTGCATTGAAGGCCAGCAAACTTGCATTGCTTCAGACTTGGAACTGCTTTAGAGCCAGAAAGCTTCAGCATCACCATCTTTGCTGCAATTAGAAAGTTCCTGGTTTTTTCCTTCTTTTAGTTAAGCACCCAAAGTTTACACATCAGACAGGAGTAAGAAATTGGCCATATCTGTAGTAGAAAAATCACTAGCTTTTAGAACTCACTGACGTTTTGTAACTGTAATGTTGCAGTAACAGGAATTGATTTCAGTTACCTCCTAGTGTGAGCTGGTTCTCACTGGGAAAAGGAAATAACAGGAGCAGTTGGCCAATTTCCCAGCTGTCACCAGCTAAATCTATGTCTCAGCTGTTGGTTTGTTTCAAGAGCTTCCCCACATTGGTCTATAATCCCTATGCTCTGGCATGTGGATACTGGCAGCTTACTTACCCACAGTTAAGGGTTAAAAGCTCCAGCAGCACAGTTTTTAAGCCCAGTCAATATATAGGGAAGGATTTGTGAATTCTCCAAGGAGCTTAGTTCTGCAGAAAAATTAATGTATGATAAAAAAAATTGACGTCTCGAGAAGCTGACAGATGAGATGAATTACACATCTGGTGTATTTAGTTCTTTTTTGGATTGCAATTTAAAGTTCAATTGATTTTTGTGCTACTCCTGTGTTATACATGGCTGGACTGTCATTTTTTGCCCGGAAATGGCAGGTTGCATGATGGAAATGAGAGAAAGGTGCCCTTTAGTTGGCATTCATGTTCCATTGTGATGCCTGAGGCGACTCATTCCATCTTGATGAGATTGGCTAAAAAACAACACCCAAGAAAACAGTGCCTTGGTGGTTTTTGATTGAGTTTTTTTATTATTATTTGGTTGGTTGTTTTTTGGGGGTTTTTTTTCCTGAATTCATCCACAATAGATGCATTTTTAAGCTTCCAGAAGATACAGCAAAAAACCCCCCGCTAATTATACTCAAGTTCACTCTTAAAAGTGACCTTTCTAATTGGGAGTGTGGAAGAATGCTGTTGAGTCTATTGTACTGCAGTGAGCAAGTGGAAATCTCTTAGTCCAGCTGTTAGACCTTGCTTAGACATTCAAATCAGCTGTGAAAGGGTTTTCTTGTTCTCTTTGTAATTAGATGGTGGAGGTGCTAGAAGCTGAGAATAGGTGGAATAGTTTAGGTGGAGTGATTTCACTGCCTGCATTTTCAGTGATAAGAAAGGCCTGACTTGTCCCCATTGTCAGTGGGAATGATGGTATGAAAACAAATATCCACATGTGAAGGGGAAGGAAACAATGAAGAAATGTATCTCCCTGGTGGCAGGACAGCTGCATAACCACCTCTGAAATTGTACATATGGAAAGAAAGGTTTTTAAACGTTCTGGTGTTTTTAATCTTGATAGCAGAGTGATGAAAATAGTGTGCAATACTTATGTAGAATAAAGGATGCAAAAATTGCCTTGTAGGCATTGTCTCAGCGTGCAGAGATAGTCTGCATCGAGAGTGCATATTTGGACATGAAGATATGTGGAAAATGGCATAAAACTTATATCTGTTGAGATAAACTGAACTGATAGTGCTTTGGTAAGGTCGCTGGTTGGGGACAGGAAGCATCGTTTTTGTGGAGTTGAGGGTTTGGTACAGTGTGAGGCTTAGCCTGGAGAGGATCCATGCTGGGGGGTGTAGGGTGGTCCGAGGACCTAGGTTGAAGCGGGGGACAGCATTGGAGGAAGCTTCAGCCAGAGAAGAGAGCACTTAAGCCATTTAGATGCCGATCTTGGGACTGGTTGTGGTTATTTCATTACTGCTCATAACACAGCTTTTGGAAGTGTGGCAATTTAACTGTACTGATGAGTCAAAGATGTCATCGGTGGGGGAGGAGGAGGGGATGGGGCAAGTGCAAAGGAATAACTTGAGTTTAACTGGGAATGGGCTGGAATTCAGAGATTCAGTATGGCAGAGTACACCTGGGGGGTAACAGCAGAAACAAGTCTGCCACGAGGAGGTCATGGATGAGCAGTCACAGGGGAGAAGGAGTCGTGGTGCAGTTCAGCTGCCGCAGGACTGAGCTGCTGTGGTGACACAGCTGTGAAAAAGGCAAATGCAGGCGGTGCTTTGGGAGGGATTTCCCATTCTTTTGGAGAAGTATTGATGTCATTGTACATACAGGGCCTGTGAGGCACCATCTGAAGTAGCGTGTATAATTCTGTAACTTGTGTTTGGGAGAAATAAACTCGGTAAGGGCAGAGAAAAGCCATTAGGAAGATTGAGGGTGCAGACTGTGAAAGTGTGGTTTGTGCAAAGGAGAGTGTGTCCCAGTGGTTACTTCAGCGAGAGAGAAAAACTGCAGAACAAGAGCAGCATTGACACAGGAACAAATAAATCTGAACTGATCACAAATAAATTCAGACTGAAAATGGAGAGAGGGGTAAGGAACATAAAAAACTGCAGGTAGGCCTGGAAGGGACTTGTCATGAGAGTCATGGGTGCAAGGGGACCCAACTGCTTTGATTGAGGACGTGAAGAGTCTGTGAGAGGTGGCACAAGCTCAGCAATGCCCAGCAGCCCCTGGCTCCTTGTTCTGCTGTTGCTAATTGCATATATCACATCTTTAACCAGGCTTTCGTGCAGGGCTTCCAGACTTTTTCCAAAAAAATCAGAACCGTTTGCCGTAGTGAATCGGTTGCCAATATTAAGAAGCACTGTAGAGACGTTACATATGTTTTGGGTATGGCTGGCAGTGGAATTTTTATTTGTGGGGTTTGCAGTTATCTCCACTGTAGCAGGAAGGGAACTGATGGAAGGGGCAGAGACCTGCATTAACTGATGTTGTCTCACCTGCAGAGCCAACCCAGCCTCACCGAGGAAAAGTCCAAGAAGCTAAAGAGACGGCCGCAGGTGAAGCGCAGGTCGCAGGCGGAGGTGATGAAGGAGCGAGAGGACGAGTGTTTCAGCTGTGGGGACGGAGGGCAGCTAGTTTCTTGTAAGAAGCCAGGCTGCCCCAAAGTGTACCATGCAGACTGCCTCAACCTGACCAAGAGACCTGCAGGTCAGTGCTCCGCATGGCTGGGCTCTGCTTGGGTCACAATGTTGGCTCAGGGTGTCCCAGGTGCTGCTCACCACCTTGCACCTCACCACCACCACCACTCACTTCACAGCTTCTGAAAATTTAGAGAGATCTTTCTCACTTGAATGGACTTTGTGGCCCACACAACACAACCCTGGTTTGCACTCCACTGTGACTGCAAAAAGATGAATTGATTGTTGAAAGGGGAGCTGGTCCTTGCCTAAGATAGGTGCTTGTGAGCTGCCCTCATCCTTGGGGCCTGACAGAGGACAGTCCCAACAATAGTTGAGGTGTTGGTTCCTCAGATTGGCTGTTTTCCCAAAATTGAAGGCAACTGAGTGAGTTGAATGGTGAGGAAAAGCACCGGTGGAAAATAGGAGTTAGAGAAGAATGTGTGACATGTCTAAATTGCCATGAGCTCATAGTTAGGGAAGAGAACAGTATCAAAACGTATCCTAGTTTGTGGTGAAATGAGGGCAGGAACTGGAAATAAAAAGAATATTCAAAAAGTACTTCTGGTTGTGTGCAGAGAAAGAAATAGGCTCCCTGTATGAATAACAAAACGTTTCTAGTCTGTTAGTAGCTCAGGAGTAAAGTAACATCTATTAGAGGAAAGGCTTGAAGTTGCATTTAAAAGTCTTTAAGGAGTTGGTGGAGGAGGGAGAGTTCCCTCTGTTGTTTTTCAGTTTGTCTTAGTTACTTAAAGGAGTTCCTGGGACTTTTAGTGAGTGTCTGTGTTTAATCAATGCTCAGAAAGGGTAAAAAGTCTGACCTGAGTCTTGGTAGGCCAGTTAGCCTGACGTCTGCCTGGCCAGGAGGATGGAAAAACTGATACAAGGAAAACTTGATACAGGATCGAGTGCCTAAAGAATTAAATGGTAAGAATATCAACAATACTAGATGATGAGTTTTTAGGTAGAATAACTCATCAAACCTAATTTAGGGGTTTTTGCTAAGATAATAAATTTGCTTCATAAAATCGACTGCGTTGAAGTAATTTGTTTAGGGAGCTGTAAATCTTTTGATTCAATACTGTAAGCATTGTCATAACTAGAAATTCTCTATGCAGCTCTGTAGAGAATTTTGTGAACACATCGGAGGCAAGCTAAGAACTGTGTAACCGAGCAGACTCTGCAGGTAACTGCCAGGAGAGTCACTGCAACGTAGCGTTTCTGCCTGCACTTCACAGGGAGCATCACAGAGCTGGGCATTCAGCACCTCTAGCTGAATGAATTTGGCAGAAGGTGCAGAAGGGCTGGTAGCATATTTTGTAGATGATAGAAATTCTGTGTGTGTGCGTGTGTTAAGTTTTGGGGAGAACAGAGCTTTTATAGAGAAGAACTTGGATTGCCCATTGAACAAACGCTGTAACAGAGCAATGTGAAAGCCAGTTTGAGTGCCAGTCATTCCTATGGAAACATCATCATTCCAGGTGAGGAAGTCCTGATTATCACCTTTCCTATCCATTTTTATGTGCTAGGACAGGACGCTGTAACATCCTGGCATGTTTTCCCATGCTTTAAAGTCTCCAATAAAGGAGAATCCAGCATTTAGCTTGTTCCCCTGCTTTCCTCTTGAAAAGTTTCTCCTAACAGCCTGACTTGAAAAAACAAAGGATCTCTTGGAAAACCACTTTTTTTTACACACAGAGAGGCTGTTATCTTCTTAGACCTTTTCTGGCTTAAACAAACACAGCCTCTCCTTGCAGCTCTCATTTCCTAAAATTTTTATTCTTGGTCTACTCTGCACTGTGTCCCACTTGCCTGCACATTTTTTTAAAACTGTGGTAACCAGAGTATTTTAATAGAATTGCAGCCAAGGTCTTGCTAACACCAACACAACAGAATAATTGTATTTTGTGTTTTACATAAAATTTCTCAGGAAATTAGGTTTTACTTGTTTTGCAAAGATAACTTTGATGTTTGTGATTTGCTCTGTCATTCTTATGTCCTCATCTTGATCCTTTTCACATGCTTTCTTTCTCCTGCAGTCTTACTTTGCACTGGTCTTTATATAATTGCACCTTGTTGGTGCAAGAGTATCTGTCCAGTTTAAATTCTGAGCTGGTCTAACCAGATTTTTGAAGTTCCTTGCAGCCTTGTTGTTATCTACCTGTTTCTGTGAGCATATTTGCTGTTCTGCTTCCAGAAATTTTAAATTACAACACAGACTAAAATAGACTCCAGAAGAATGTAATTGGAAATGTCTCCTCAGTTTGCTAGAAGACGATTACTAGCTGGCTTTTGAGAGTTATTTTGAGCCAGTTGTATCCATTTTACTCTTTTCACACACAGGCTGTTATTTTCATAGACTGCTCCTTAGACTGGCATACAGAACATAAAAGTTCAGCAGTTTTTGCTTCAAATGTTTCTTCTGCTGTGGGCATTGCTGTTGAGTAATTGGAATTTCCTGCTTGTTTGCATGTTACTAATTGTGTGATCTTACTTTCAGAGGTGTGATCTTACTTCCAGAGTTCCTCTGCTCCGGGCTGTCTCTGGAGAGGCTGCATATTCATTAGGCCTTTTATTCTGTCAAAGACCATTAGAGTGGTTTGATAAGATTTATCCTTCCTGCAGCATACTGGCAGGTTTTGACTTACGTTATTTTCCATCTGTACAAATGACCTCTATAATAATAGTCCCAGAGTCTTTGCAGTGGCCAAAGTGAGTGCTGAGTGTGGCTCTCTGGGTTGCTGATGGTACAGGCAGAGCAGCGACAGCCTGTGCTGCAGCGCTGTGAGCCAGGAAAGGGGAAAACCACGTGTAGTATTCAACATCCCCTCTCTGAAAATGATGCTGAAAATGTGGAGAAGAAGCAGAAAAGCCGTGTACATATTTTGAGACCAGAACAGAAGCCTTGGACTGGCTTCAAAGGAGGGGAAAAGCCTGCTATGTGATGTCTTCAGCCCAGGGGAAAAGCAGCGTGAGAGGGGAGTGGGAAGCTGATGTCGCAGAGGTGCATGGAGAAATGCCCCTGGCTGCTCCGTGCTGTGCTACACTCGCGCTCTCTTCCAGCCTCCGTGGAAAAGAGCTGGTAGCCAAAGCCACAGATGTGTGGGCTCGGTTCAGGGAGGCTGGGAAGTGTTCTGGCCAGGCTGGTGTCTGCAGCCACCCTCCGTCATCGCTTGTGCTCTGAGCACAGGCTGGCCTGTGGCTCTTGTGCGAGGGCTGCTCTGCCCGGAGCTGCTCTTTGCAGCAGGGCAGGGAGCAGGGGGGAGCCTGGGAGTATGGGGTGTTGGGGAGAGCACAGAGGCAAGAGGCATGTTTGAAAGGCAGCTGTGCTGCTCCTTTGGTGAGAGGTCAGGGACTCAGTGTCCTTTACCCTGGGTGCAGATGGTCTCACTGTCCTGGTGTCCATGAACTGGTGAGAAGCGTTTGGTAGAGACGGCAGCAGCCTTGGCTGGGGAGCAGGGCCCTAGGATAGTGAAGTCATCTACAAATGCAAAAAAAATATAAAAATCTCTGAACTGTAATGGTTTTTTCCTCCTTGATGGTGTTGATACTGATGGTGAATAGATTCAACGTGGACATGGAGCCCCTCGGGGAGCAGCTTTCTGATAAGCTGTATTTTTATCGTGGCCATACACAGAGGTTAAGGAAGATGCCTTTGGGTACAGACACAATAGAAGCTGACTCCCTTGTGATTACTGCCCTCTCACTTCTTCTTTCTGGTAAACAGGAAGGGAGGTTGTTCTCCCAGAATTAGCAAAAATTTAGATGAACCTGAAGCATCTACTTTAAGAGTCTGTTGGGTGTGTTATACACAGATATCGCTACTGGTTGGGGAAATCAGAGCCACAGAGTTGTGCAGGCTGGGGGTGTCTGCTCTTCTCTAGGCAGCCGTATCAGTTAGTGTCATGCTGGAGCCAGATGGGCTTTAGGTCTGACCTGGCATGGCTTATGTTTTGTCATGTTTATAATTTCCTTTGTTGCTTCCAAGAATGAAGGTTCCTGTGAGCTGCCTGTCAAGTCTGTGAGCTGTGACAGAAACTGAGGAGGACATGGGAGTGTTACAGGCGTGTTTCCACTCTCCCTTGAACTCCCTTTGCAGCAGGCCCTGTCTCTTCCCTTTGTGCCTCTCCTAAGGTATGTCTTTTCTCCTGTGTCTGTGCTGCAGGAAAATGGGAGTGCCCATGGCATCAATGTGATGTGTGTGGTAAGGAAGCAGCTTCCTTCTGCGAGATGTGCCCCAGGTCCTTCTGCAAGCAGCATCGGGAAGGCATGCTCTTCATCTCCAAGCTGGATGGACGTTTATGCTGCACAGAGCATGATCCCTGCGGGCCTAACCCTCTAGAGCCGGGAGAAATTCGTGAGTATGCGCCTCCCATAGAAGCCCTGGCTAACGACGAGGACACCCAGCCACCGGAGCAGCCACCTGCAGACACAGACCTGAGTGTTCAGCCCCTGGACAGCCTGACTCAGTCTGTGGCCCTCAGACTGCAGTCACCAGAAAAGCCCCCCGCTACCCTAGCGCTGAGGCTGCCATCATCAGACAAGCCCCCCACCACCGTAGCCCTGAGGTTGCAGCCGTCAAACAAGCCCCCCACCACCCTGGCCCTGCGCCTGCCTCCACCAGACAAACCGCCCACTGCCCTGGCACTGAGACTGCCACCATCTAATAAACCCCCCACCACCTTGTCACTTAGGCTGAAGCCATCCAACAAACCCCCCACCACCCTCTCGCTCCGTTTGCAGCCTTCAGACAAACCTCCCACCACCCTGTCACTCCGCCTGCAGCCGTCGGACAGGCCCCAGGCTGCCCTGTCCCTAAGGCTGCAGTCAGAGAAGCAACCCATCATCGTAGCGCTGAAGCCTGAGCAGCCCGACAAACCTCCCAGCAATGCGGTGCTGTGGCCCCTGGATGAGTCCTCCAGTGATGTCTCGCAGACTCAGCTGCCAAGCAAATCTCCTCTGGGAACTCCGCTGTCGTCGGACGAGTCGCTTGTTCCTGCTGGTGCCCTACAGCTCCAGCTGTCCGATGAGCCCACTGCTGCCCCCGGGGTTTTGGGGTTATCGGATAAATCTCTCATTGACACCAGGACCCAGCAGCCTGAGCTGCTGGATGAGTTCCCAGTGAAATGCCTGCATCCTCAACTGTCAGACAGACTTCTCGCCACAGCAGGGACCCTGCAGTCCCACCTGGTGGATGAGCCTCCTGCGGCCAGTCAGCCTCAGCCGTTGGACAGAACTTCTGCCCAGAGTCCGCAGCTCATGTCTGTGGAAAAGGCTCCCAGCTCCATGATGCCCCAGGTCCCAGCACTGGAGATGACTCCCAGCCCTGGGGTACTGTGGCCTCTGCCCATTGAAAAAATCCCTGGCTCCCCGGTCTCTCGGATCCTGCCCACAGAGAAGGCTCCTGGATTGGCTGTGCCACAGCCCCTGCCTCTGGAGAAGGCTTCCTTCTCCGGGGCAGTGAGGGTCCCAGCCACAGAGAAGGCTCCTAGCTCTGGGGCGCCCCGTCTCCTCCCTCTGGAGAAGGCTCCTGCCTCGAGTATGCCACGGATCCTGCCCCCAGAGAAGGCTCCCAGCTTAGGGGTGCCACGGCCCCTGCCTTCAGAGAAAGCTCCTGGCTCCCGGTCACCACACGTCCTGCCCGTGGAGAAGGCTTTCGGCTCAGGGGCCCTGCGGATCCCACTCATGCAGAAGGCGCTCGCCCCCGGGGTGCTGCGGCCCCTGCTGCCGGAGAAGGCTGCTGACTCTGGGGCTCTGCGGGTCCTGCCTCCAGAGAAGGCTCTTGGCTCTGGGGCAGCCCGGCCGCAGCTCCTGGAGAGGCCTCTCACTCTTACAGCTCCGTGGCCTCAGGCATCGGACAAACTGGCTGGGG
>NW_010293752.1:57985-63327 GCF_000700745.2 Antrostomus carolinensis
CGGCTCCAAGGCTGTTACTGTCAGAGAAGGCACTGCGGCCTGTCGACCAGAACGCTCAGCCAAAGGAGAGAGGAGCCCCAGTCGTGGAGCTGAGTCCCCAGCAGAAAGAGAGGACCATGCTGGTTGGCGAGCAAATCTCTTGGTCTGCTGGGAAGGTGGTGATGCATGTCGGGCAGGTCCCTTGGCCTACAGAGAAACTACAGACGCATGAGCAAACCCACTGGCCCACTGCAAAAGCCCTGACGCCTGCAGAGCAGTCTCCCCGGACAGCAGAGAAACTACCAGAGCCGACCCTTCAGCCCAGTTGGGAAGTGGCCTCAGCCCCTGCAGAGCAGACCCCTTGGACATCAGAGAGATTGTGTGCGTTTGAGCAGACCCCTCGGCCAGCCAGGGAAGCACCGGTGCCCCCAGAGCAGATGCAGTGGCTTGTCACAAATGTTCAGACAATTGACCAGATTACTTGGCTGAGTGGAAAAGCACAGACTCCTCGGGGGCAGGACCCTTTGCCTGAACAAAACACAGCGCTAGCCCATAACCAGGATTCTGTCTGTCGTGAGTTGGCCGACTCAGAGCCAAAGTGAGGTTGGTGAATATGGGAGGCAGGTTTCAGTCTTTTAATGTTTAGGGAGGGGGAATCTTTGTTTTGTTTTTTTTATTCACTTCCCTGAGCCCAGCCCCTAACCCATGCACATCCCATCCATATTCTCTCATGACATGAGCAAGGACATTCACTTAAGTCTGAGTGTGGCCCAGTCGAAGGGAGAGAGTATCCGTGACCTTTTCCTCTTCCTTTTACAAATGGTAAAGCTGAAATAAAGAGTCCACTCTGGGTGAAAATCTCCAATTCCATTGAAATGGTCACATTACTGATGCAGCGTGTTTGAGCTCCAGGTCTGATTCACAGGCGGGTTCCCAGGTACAGCTGGAGGCCTCGCTTCTGTTACTGTATTTAGAGGAAGCAGATCAGTCAGGCTGCCCTGGGACTGGAGATGTTTCGGGAATCAGGTGGTGAGCAGTCAGATGTATGCCCTTGCTGAACTCTGTGGAAGTGGGGAAGGGGTTTATCTATCGTCTGCCCAGGACTCTGTCCCTGCAGGGTGTTGCTTTGTGAGGTTTGTCCATGCATTTGCTGGGACATGCTGCGTGCATGGTCCACTGAAGGACAGGTATCGTCTCCAGCTGAGCTGGGAGAGGAGCCTGCTGCACTCTCTGGGTGCAGTGTTCTCAGTAATAGGCAATATCCATTCAGGCTCCTTTTTACAAAGCTGCGACTGGCCAGGCCTGAGAAACCGGGAATCTGAAGGAGGTCAGGGAAAGGAGAGATCTTGGAAGAAGCCATCTGGCAGTTTTTTCATTCTTGTGTCTTAATCCTTTAGCACAGGACGTCCGGAGTGTTTCCTGCACTTGGAAACATTGTGACCTATAAAGCAGCAATACCAGAATAGGGTAAAGTGGGTTTCCCCAAGGTGCTGAGCACCGCCCTGGCAGGGTGATGGTGCTCCCTTTCAAATTCCCATCCAGTCTCTTCTGTCCTTACCGTGAGCCAGCAGACTGAGCAGGCTTTTCTCCCCTTGCCTCAGACATGTTCAAGATGTGTTCGCGTCATACCTGGTCTTCCCAGCAGCAGGACGCGCTGCTGAGCTGCAGGTGAAGCCTGTACCGTTCGCTGTGCAGCGCGGAGACAAGGGTGCCATAGCTGTATCGGGACGCATCTCGACATCTTCCCCATGGGTAGCTTCTGGCTTAACTCTTCTACAACCAAAGGAGACTTGAATTAACTGGACTGTGTTGGTGTGCGTGTGTGTGTGTGCGCATGTGTGTCCTTCCAACTGAATAGTAGTTCTCACACTGGAACACAGTAGCCTCCAGCAGCCCGCTGGCTTTCTCTTTTCCTCTTCTCCCTTTTCCATTTAAGGAGATGTTTAGTACCTGATGGTCCTCAGGCTGGTATCCAGACTAGGCCTGCTGAAAGCTGTTTACTCAAGCGTTGAGGCAGAAGTTTGCTTGGCCATGGTACTCCTGGGGCAAGTGTTGTATTCCCAGGACCTGCAGAGTGGCGTCTTGCGACCACCGGCACCCTCGCAGGCAGGAGGAGGACTGGCGTCCCTGGGTGGCACTGCCCAGGCTGGATGGGGTCGGTATCCTGCCAAGGAAGCGCTGCTGACCAGCACACTCTCCCACTCTCACAACACATTACCTCTGTGGTTTGCCTGATCTCCGTCGATCCAGGTGCCGCAGCCTCGGATCTCCGTTCCCACCACCAGACCCTTGTACAGCTCCAGTGTATCCTTCTCCTCCCAGGCAGATCCGCGGGTCCCTCCCTGGAAAGGGAGCGCTCAGCTCCAGGCTGACCCTTTCCCTCTGACATGGGAGCAGGTCGTTGTTCCCACCTGGCTTGCAGGTGCCTGCTCCTCACAGAGCAGACAGTCATGAGCTTTGGAGTTTTCTTTGAAGGGAGGTAGACACTTGTACTGAGGTCAGTCCCGATCCACTCTCCTTTCCCGATGTACGCACCCCAAGACAACGTCCTGCTGTAAAGGCCGGGTGTGCTGGGCACGAGGGGACGTTACCAGTGCTATGGTGCATCTCTTCTCTAGTCCGAATCATTTCAGATCCTTTGTAGAATAGCTAGTGACTTTGAAAAGCTTTATGGCTTATGGAAACTTACTGTTTGATGTTGTTTTTTTTCCGGGAAGACTGGCAGGGGCGTTCCTGCTTGCTGCTGAAACTGGGGAAATGCAAGCAGCTTGTATTTCTGCGTGACTCCTGCACAAAGGGAATCAGGACAACTCCTCAGAGCCATTGAGAGAGAAGATAATCTAAGGGCATTCATTAACTTTTTTAAACAAAATTAAAAAAAAAAAAGTAATGAGATTCAGTATATTAAGTATTTATCATGTGTGAGAAGGAAAATAAATCATGAATTTACATTTATAGGCCTTCCCATGAGCTGGACTTAGTCATGTAGATTGTGTAAGTAGGGTTACCTCCGTGCCAGCCGCCCAGCCAGCTACAGCTGTAACCAGAAAGGTATCTGCACTGCTCTGTCCACCTCCGCTTTGCATTGTCACGTGTTAACTAGTTACTTGTTTCATGAAAAATAAACTGTGAATATTTTTGGTGCAGGCTTTTTTAAATCTGTAAAATGGAGAAGTTCTCAATGAATTCTCGCTAAGAGCAGGTTTGAAAAAATCACTTTTGTAAATCGTGTTCTCGCATACTAAGGTGAGGTTCATGGCAGCAGCAGCCTTTCACACAGCAGGCTTCACCCAAAAGCTTGTTTTCAGCAGTGAACGTGGATTGATCCGTGCATGGCATTTCAAACCCACAGCCTTATTCCCTGCATCTGACCGTACCCCACCTCTCTTCTTGTCTCCCTTCATGCCTTTTCCATGAGGGTCTGGGTTTTGGACTTGCTACTTTCCAGCTCCGTGCTGGGAGGTTGGCTTCAGCATAGCTGGGAGGCTGCTCTTCCCTCCTCACCGGGCCCCTGGGTGATGCTCTGTCAGAACAGGAGGGCTTTTCAGACACCCGTGGGGCTTGCAGAGGGAGTAGTGGTGCTGTTAGGAATGGCTGTCTGTGCTGGGTCACCTTAACAAGGCAGGCAAAGCCTGACCAGGCATGGAGGTAGGTCCCAGCAGCCCTGCCCTGCCCTGCCTGCCTTCATTGTCAGTGAGCAATGGGAAATGGCTCTGAGCAACACAACCCTCATGAAGGAAATACGGTCTTCAGCACTGAGGCGACCCTGGCTGTTGGTGGCAGCTGGTAGTGCTGCCTTGGAGGCAGAGAGGAAGATGTTGGTACTGATACAGTTGGGTTCATTTCCTGGAGTTCATTGCTGCCTTCAGAGTTCATCCAGTGACCCAGTCACTCGGGCTTTTTAATGTGGAGGAAAGTGGCAGGTAACACATACCCTTGGCAACCACTCCTGTGTGAGAGAGACAACTGCAGCTCTGCTCCAGCCTCCCCGAGCCCTTGTGCTGGGCTGGAGCTGGCCGAGGAGCACAGCTGGCTCTGCTGTGGCTGAGGCCACAGTGCCTTTTTACTGTGTTGGAGGGATCTGATCTCCTGACCACTGAGTCTTGGGTCAGGTGTAATTGCATCCCAGGTAGGCAAGAGGTAGCTCTTGTGTTGATTTGCTGTTATGGAGAGTTGTAGAAGCAGAATCAAGGGTGTAATTATTTCTTCTCGGAGCTGTACCCTTCCCCTGCTGTTCCACGGAGGCTGACGGGGACTTCCCATGGTCATGAGCCTATTCCTGCTTGTAGGAATGGCTCCCCCTTCCCAGTTCTGAAGGGGATGAAGGATTTGCTCCCATACAAATGCTTCACTGGTCAACATCCTTCCTGTCAGGATGGCCTGGCTGCCTCTGCTCAGAACAGCGGGCTGGGGTCACCAGCTGTGGCCTCCATCCCATGGCAGGACCCATCAGTGGTGGATTTGCACAGTGGGCTGGAGAGTCACAGTTGACCTTTGGTGGTGGAGGAGCTCTGGTGAGGGGTAACAGCATGGTCAGGGATTCAGTCTGCCTACCCAGGCAAGGCAGGAGGGTTGCAGAGGAGGAACCACTGCAGGACGTGTGGGCAGGAGGGGAGTGGGCACTGGCCGCCGTCCTGTGCGGCTTGTCCCATCTGCACCAGCTCGCTGGGCTGTCCCCACTGGTGCCCAAGCTCTGATGGATCTAGCAGAAAAGTGACCACTGAAAGGGATAGTCCCCTACTGAGCATCTTCAGATCCAAACTAGCTCATGGTAGCTTGCTTTGTTGCTGTTCTCAAGTTAAAACTTTTACTATTTAACAAAAAAACCCACAAGAAGCAGATTCACTTCGATGCACAAAGTGACCAGGTGGCACTGTGGGAGCAGGCGGCGTGATTCAGGGTTAAACCCCACACAGGCACGGGCTTCTTTTTGAAGGGGTGGCTGCTAAAATTTGGGAGATGAGAGAGGTGGTTGAATCTAAGGGACAGTAACATACTTGGGTGAGATGATGTGGATTTAGGGTGCTAGAAGAGCTTCAGCTCAGTTTCACAGGAAAAAAAAGGAAGGAGAAGCAGCCCTAACCCTGATGTATCTTGGCAGTGGTTTGACCTGAGCACGCTGTGAGCGTGCGCTGCGCGGGCCCCTCCCCCTGCCTGGACGCTGCAGCCAGTGTTGTGACAGGGCAAGGGGAGTTTTTTGAGAAACCTCAGACCTTCAACACCTTCCGTTTATTTTTAATTTCAGCCTTAACTCCTGATTTTGCTTGATGTTTGGAATAACCGTAATTGTAACCTGCTTGTAATGTGCTTTGCCCTAAATTACTGATGAGGCTTTTCAGCCTTTGCCAGCCAGTAAGTGTTAA
>NW_010293752.1:63481-64022 GCF_000700745.2 Antrostomus carolinensis
AGTGAGGGCTCACACCGTGTTCAGTCGCCTGGGCTTTGTCCGCGCTAATTACTCCCCTGTGATAGTGATAATGCCAGCGGCAGCATTTGCGGTCGAGGCTGTGCTTGCAGCAGCACGGCCAGGCTAATGGGTGCTCGGAGCTCCCAGGGGCTGGGAGATGGGATGCTGGAGCTTGGGGACCGCTCTGCCCGCTTGCCTGGCTTCAACTGGAGCCTCACCTGTGTGCTGGCAGTGCCCTCACTTAGCAGGAGGTGGGAAAAGGCAAGATTTCTGTCCCGGGTCCTCCAAAAGCGATGTAAGCCAAGCCTGGTGCAGAGGGACAGTGTGCATGAGCTTGGGCTAGAGAAGTGGTGGTGATGGACAGTCCCTACAGCACTGAATCTACCTCCTAGGGAAATCTGAGAAATGGATGTTGCTATGTCCTATTTCAAGGTAAAGTTTTAATCAGTTTGCCCTTGGCGAAGCACTTGGGCTATTGTGGTGCTATTGTAAACTGTTCGGCAGCTTAGCACAGTAGGGCTGGACTCACAGCTCCTAGCCT
>NW_010293752.1:64212-64551 GCF_000700745.2 Antrostomus carolinensis
GAGCGAGTGGAGCCACGTGAAGCAAGGCAGGCATCCGCTAACTGCATGTTCTTTGTGTCCGTTTGGTACTGAGCTGGTTTCAGTTTTTGTTTTTTTCTGATGTTTCCGAGTTGTTGACTTCAAGGAACTGGGTTTTGTGTATTTTTTTTTAGACACTGGGAACTTGTTAAAAGGAAAAAGCAGCAGCACCAGGAGGCTCGAGGTGGAGCATGGCTGGAGCTGAGCGTGGCGCAAAAAAAGTCGGCAGCGGCTGGCGCGGGCAGGCAGGAGCAGCTCTCCCTGCGTCGGGCAGGAGAAGCCTTTTGGCAGCAGTGCTCCTGGCCCTGCTTAACCGCCGTG
>NW_010293753.1:0-5093 GCF_000700745.2 Antrostomus carolinensis
GCCGAGGAGCCCTGCGGGGGCAGCGGGGAGGTGAAGGGCAGCGCTCGGCGCTCCGGGGCTCCGGGGGTTTCTTCCGCTGGCTGCTCTGCGGGCCCTGCCTGTCTTCCTCCGTTCTCACCTTGAATTAGTGAATCACCTCAGCATTTATTTCACCCCCGATATCACCTCGGTGACAGAAAACACGTATTTCTACACTCACATCCCTGTGATGAAGTCTGACACTCCGGTGTTGTCCTAAATGAGAATAGCTGGAAGCATGGACTCAAGTCAGGGTCATTCGCTCCGGATCCCCGTCACCTCCCTCCGGTAACCAGAATTCAGGTGCATTTTCAGAGTGCTGTAGGTGATTTAGGAACTTACCCCAATACAAAACATGCCTTGGCTGTCCAGGCTTCCACCATAACTTTGTTCCTAAGTGTCTTAAGCTGTGTCTGAACATGTATCCAGAATGATTTTATGAAAAATTGCATCTCAGGAATGAAATATATTGTCATCTTGTCACCAGCTGGGCTTGGAGAGCTTTAACTTGGACTGAGGAATTAGATCCTGATCCAGGAAAAGAATTAACTCTATCTACACTTTGCTGGGCCAGGGTAGAAACACTCAATACCTTGTAAGGATGTATAAGAAGAGGTTTTGCTTAGAGGGATTAAATGATTAGGAAGTAGAAGCAGAGAAGGAATAGAATATTACAGATTCTTCAGATTATTCTGTTGGCTTCTACTTTAAGGAAGAGATAGAAAGCTAAGCAACATTCAGTGACCTGCCTCGTTACTGTATGCTAGGAACCTCTCTGGTCAGAGAAAGGACAAAACCCCTTCTCTGAGGAGAATAAACTGTCTGTTAAAACACTATTTTCCAGCAGTAGGGATGCCACAGCCAACAAATACTCCCGAAATCTTACCTTTTCCTGTCCCATATAGATTTAGTCCCATAGGGGTTGTAGAGCTGAAAGTAACACCAGGTCTTTCATTCCTGCACTGGATTCTCCTGGGTTCTCATCAGTCAGCACAGCCTGAGAGCAGGAGCAGAAAGTGCTTCTCTGCAGTCAGGATGGACCCTAAATTGTATCTCTAATCCAGAACTAAGATTACTTCAGTTTTTCAAGATTTTCTTTTCAAGGTTTTATTTTCTTTTCAAGGATTTATTTTCAAAGTTCTCTCTCCCTTTTCCTTTTCCTTTTCCTTTTCCTTTTCCTTTTCCTTTTTTCAGATGAGCAACTTACATTCTAACACTTGGAGCAGTAGGCAGAATTTTGTAAGGCCACAACTATTTTGCCTGCCTAAGAGATACTTTTTTGGTTAAAAAATAAGGTATTTCTGATTTATGGCCACAGCTGGCCACTGTGGGTATTCAGAATCCCTCTCTGCCAATCATTTGCAAAACAGAGCTAAAGGAGATATTACATTCTCAGCTTTGAATTTTCTCACTGGATTCATCTTCATCTCCTTAACTGACTAAAAGGAATGCTGCAAAAAATGCTGCCTGTCAAGCCATGTTAGTTTATTAGGCAGCAGGATGGGAGAAATGTGGGTCCAGGACTCTCACGCAGCAGAGGCAGTTGCAACCCCCAAAGGAACAGGAGGCCAGACCTTTCATACAGTTGTTTTAAAAATTATTTCTTTATATGTTTTTCTTTCCCTTTAGATCAACAGGGAAAGAATGTCAACCTAAACCCTTGGGGGAAGCTGAATCCTTCACATACTTGATTTATTTTTTTATTTACTAATAGAGTTTAATGAAGGGGTTCAGCAAGGCACAGTGATTAAGGTCGATGCCAGTGGCTGAGCAGGATGGTCTGTGGGCACTGCACTACCAACAAAATCCAGGGAGAGCAGCTCACTGTTTGTAGTGCTTCTTCCTGCCCTACACAACAGTTTCCTTCTCACTTCCAAGCCAACAAAAGCCCAGAGGCACTGGCTTGGCACACGCATCTGCTGAGTGACTCTAAGGTTATAAGAGGAGATCTACAGGAGCAGCAAACCAGCAGGCTTTAGAGAAACATTCCAGCTGTGAGCTTTCTTAACACACAGTCATATCTTGAGTTAATCCTCCCCTGGACAGAAGCTGCTGATGGGGTAGAGGAAAAGCTGTTGTAAAAAGCCTTTGTTTCCAAATAAGAGACTTTGTCCTCTGAGAGCTGCAAGTGTGATTTCTTCTTTCAGGAATGCTGTCCCAATCATCTGTCACAGCTCTGTCACAACAAATCTTTTCTTCACCATATTTTTACCATTAGGACTCCACGTGTAAAAGATTATTCTTATGTTGTTCAGACTCAAAATATGGATCACAGATTTCTTAAAAAGATAAAAATTAGTAAAACATTTTAAAATATTTTATTGGTGCTTGTTGACAGTAAAGAGACATTGTCTGACTTTCTCTGTGTAAAAACACTTAATTTGTGCAACTCCACTTCTATAATTTATTCCAAGTTTGAAAAGAAAGGAAAACTGATGCTTTTAATTTATTATACAGATTATTAGTGACTTATTTGTTAAATACATTATTACATTCCTATATCAAGCTGTAGCAATTTTTTTTAATAATTAAGAGAAAGGAGAGAGAAAATTCTCAAAAGCAAGGGAAGGAAATCAGTTCCTTCTTAGCCACAGGTGACTATTAAAAGCCCTGAACAGTGGGATTAATTAGGGAAGTCACTATAAATAGTAGAAGAAGGATAAGTAAACATATTGATAATATTCAGAATCACTCCTTTGCTGTTATCTTTTCCTGACATGATTTAAGCAAGCTTCTTGAAATAATTGAGGGTGCTTCTACCATTATCTTGTCTGAAAGGCTTTTCCATATCTTCATCCATCCAGAAGTTAGGAACCTTATCATAATTGCCTGGCTTAGGGGAAATTACACTCCTTTGACCCTGGGCCAGTATTATCCTTTTACTTAAATAGCTCTGTCTCTCCCTGGTATCTGCTCTTCATATGTATTTACAGAGAGTAACCACAGTCCTCAATTCTTTTACCCTCTTGTAAAACAGAATTTCTATTCCCATGTTTATCCCACTAGTTGTCTTCTCTACATGTGCTTGTTTTTAAACATAAATGACTGGAAACACGCACCGTGCCTTATCTGAGGGTTACTGATGCCTTATGCAGCGGCACTAACACTCCTTTATATCTGCTGAAAATACCAAGCCTGCTACATCACAGCACTTTGCATTATTCATGGTTCATAACCCTGGAGTCATGCCACCCCTGAATCCTCTCTTCCACCCCGTGCTCCCAGCCTCACAGCAGAAATTCTTCTCAAAATCCTCAATGCAAGACTGTGCACCTGGCATTCTCACATTCTGAGATGTTGTTCAGTTAAACAGAGGGAAGGGTCTAGGCCAAAAGCAGCAATATTCCAGTCTCTCTGGAATATACACATAGCTATCATGAAAACGACTGCCACTCACACACTGGGCTTTCTAGTTGCAGGAGAGCCAGCCTGTTTTGTCCTGTTAGGAAGGACAGTGGTGGTGAGTGAGAAGCTGAACACGAGCAGACAATGTGCACTTGCAGCCCAGAGGCCAATAACCGTATCCTGGGCTGCATCAAGAGAAGTGTGGCCAGCAGGTCGAGGGAGGTGATTCTCCCCCTCTACTCCACTCTCGTAAGGCCCCACCTGGAGTACTGCCTCCAGTTCTGGAGCCCCCAACACAAGAGAGACCTGGAGCAGTTAGAACAAGTCCAGAGGAGGCCACCAGGATGATCTGAGGGCTGGAGCACCTCTCCTGTGAGGACAGGCTGAGAGAGTTGGGGCTGTTCAGCCTGGAGAAGAGAAGGCTCCACAGAGATCTTATAGTGGCCTTCCAGTACCTGAAGGGGCTACAAGAAAGCTGGGGAGGGACTTTTCATAAGGGCAGTTAGTGACAGAACAAGGGGAAATGGCTTTAAGCTGAAAGAGGGTAGGTTTAGATTAGATATTAGGAAGAAGTTCTTCACTGTGAGGGTGGTGAGACACTGGAACAGGTTGCCCAAGGAAGTTGTGGCTGCTCCTCCCTGGAAGTGTTCAAGGCCAGGCTGGATGAGGCTTTGAGGAACCTGGTCTAGTGGAAGGTGTCCCTGCTGATGGCAGGGGGGTTAGAACTGGATGATCTTTAAGGTCCCTTCCAATCCAAACCATTCTATGATTCTATGATTACATGCTGCATTAAACAACTTACTGCAAGAGACAGAGACATTACAGAATAAATACATAAAGTCTAATCTAAGTTATTTTTGTTTTACCTATTATGATACCAATAGGCACCTACTAAACCTGCACTGAAAAGTGACCCATATTTTCTGCCCAAGTAAAATTAATTTCATGTTCCAACTGTAAATTACTATATTTTCTTCAACAATAGCAACAAAAAAGGACGAGGAGAAATGGTAACAGTTTCAGAGAGGTTATGGTAAATATGCATTTTTTTTAATTGCTTGTGAAGTTGCTTATGAAAAATCATGGATTTCCAGTGATCTAGAGCACATTGCATCTAAACCTTTTTAATTTTCATAGAACGTGGCCACGTCTTACCCTGTTAATCATGGTAACAGGCATCGTCTGCTATATTTCCTTGGCATGCTTACAGACTGGACTGTGATGTTCTGCAGACCTGGAGGATGTTCACTCCAGGGTTTTACAGATGGAACGAATCCAGTTGTAGGTGTAGCATCCAAATGCAGATTTAGTTACTGGATGTTGATGCTTCCATTGCCATGACATTCAGGGTCTCAGTCATCTCAGACTCCAGTTGCACTAGGTGTTACACAAGAAACATCTCTTGAGTGAGTTTTGAGGTATTTAGTAGCTTACCCAAACATTAAAAATGTCAGAGAATTTCTCTGTAGTTATGCAGGTGGGTTTTTAGGCATTTTTCTAAATGGAACAATTTCACTTGGATTAGTAGTGAATTTCCACCATTCCCTAGTTGTGCTTTCACAATATTCCATCTGTAAGCAAGGCAAAGGGATGTTTAAGCATACATCAGAGCAGTTTCACATTTGGAATGCAATTTAAAATAGCATTTAAAATTGATGTTAAAGGTAGTTTACTTAGTCCAGATACTGTTTTTTGTTTGACCTCCAACATCTTAAGGTGGTAACAGTTCC
>NW_010293753.1:5126-8700 GCF_000700745.2 Antrostomus carolinensis
AGGCTACACAGTAATAACGAGGAATGACTGGAGCAGGAAGGTTCACCATCTGAGATTTTATAACAGGTGTGAATTATTATTTTTGTTTTCCATTTAAAAAAGGCACCTTCATTCAGTTGTTTCTCAAAGAACAAAGTCCATCATGAAGCACTGTCCCCCCTTGAACTGAATGGTGAGGCCACCTAATTCAGTTCATTCCCTTCTCAGCCTGTCTACCCAGATCTGCTGTAGGAGGGACCAGGATCTACTTTGTTTTGTGAAAGCCAGACATTCCCACTGTCCCTGCACGCAGCCATTTGCAGAGCCTGGCTCCTCTTATAAACAGTGTCTGAAAGGCTGTAAACAAAGCTGGGAATTATATCAAAGGCTGCAAATAAGGCTATTTCAAGTCTAACTCTAGTTTAAACTACTCAAACCAAACTTTCTCATTGGTATCTTTTGTCTTTGTTCCTCTTAGCAAGAGCATAGAGTCTGAAGAAATGGAAAAATTAACTCATCTGGAAGCTCTGCTGTTTGCTGCTGTGCTGGAGAATTGTGTTGATCAGCTCTCAATTCTTGGATGCATCATGCTTGCTTCATATGAAGGCAAGACAGACATCAGCCATGTATGTGTCTCTATCCTTGCTCTTTAAAGAAATCTCTCTTGTCTTGGTTTTATATCTTCTAGCAGCATTTTTTAAAAACCAACTCAGATATTTTTTTCTGCAAAGTACTCCATGACCCTTGGGTGAAGAAACACAATAAAAGTGCATGGATGACCAATTTTGATATTTCTATTGCAGCATCACTGAGAAGCCTTTGTCAAGACTTTGTGCAAAGGATCCTACTGACCAAGCTGAGGTTCCTGGGCTTATAATTTTAAAATCACAGTGGTTAGATAACAAGCAAAGGATTATGGAGAAGGGAGCAAAACATGTCTGGGTTCTTATGTAGATACACAAGTATTTTAAAAATACAAACGAATAGGATACTCAAAGTACTCAAAACTAGGGTAATTCTGTTCTCCAAGTTCCTTTAGTCCCTTCAGACAATGAATTAAGAAAGATTCCACTTCAAAATATGTTTCTAACTACCCATTCTCAAAGACCATTATTAATTAGTTGATTTTTAATAGGTATCATAATTAAGAAGGTTTGGGTAGACACATAAAGAACAAAGAAGCCCTAATGCTCAGGCCAAGGTGTGTTGCTGTGTGAAGCTGTTGTGATATTTCTGGTAGCTGATAGACACAGGAAACAGGATAGGATCATCCTGAGGGGTAACTGGTTCCAAGTTCTGTTGTCATACATTTTAAGTGACATAGGCAGGCTGTTTCCAGTTTAAGCTGATTTAAGACTCTTTTTAAAGAGGAACTTAAAAAAGAAAAAAGTATATGACCAGGATGGAAATAAAACCTGGGACCCAAGTTTTCAGATCTAATGCTATTCACTCTGTCTAATGTACCCCTTAAGAATGCAAGAGGAAGGTAAATCAATGTGTTGTTTTCTACGAGTTTCCTTTCCATACTACTTTTCTTTTCTTTTCTTTTCTTTTCGTCTTTTCTCGGCTTCTTTTCTTTTCTTTTCTTTTCTTTTCTTTTCTTTTCTTTTCTTTTCTTTTCTTTTCTTTTCTTTTCTTTTCTTTTCTTTTCTTTTCTTTTCTCAAAAAAATCCCTTGCTGAGCAGCAGAAGCTGGCGCTACAGTAAACTTCAGGGCGTGACCAATGCTCAGACTGTGCAATAGAGGGCACTCCTCCCCTTCAAAGAGCCCTGCGAGCCAGCCTCACCTCTTTCCAGAGGATGCTTCTCCCTCACAGAGCTGGCAGGGAAACCACTGATGTGCCAGAATCAAAAACGCAGCCAAGGAGCATATCTCTAGGACAGGCGGAGTTGTTCTCCTTCAGACACACAGACTCGGGTTGATAGACCTACTAAAGGTACACTTAAATTATAGAGAAAACACCTTAGCTTTGCTCTTCAATCACAGGTGCTCATTTTTACCAAGTCACTTCTTCAAACACCATTTTCTCACAGACCATAAAACTTACTTGTGTTCTTAAAGACGCCAAAGCAAATTGAGAGGGAAACCATTTAGAAACAAGAAAATGGCTTAGAGAAGCTATTTGCTAACTTTGGTGCTCTGTAATTTGCTACTCCTCCCTGTTCCTCAGTTTACATTTGGCTGTTATTGTTGTATTTGTAGAAGATCTGTACTTGCAAAGCACCCTGGAGCTCTGTCAGTCAAACAAACCAATGGCATTTGCAAAGACTGACATCTACATTTCAGCTGATGACACTTTTGAGAGGATTAATCGCAGTGTTGCCCAGCACCTCACTGATTTTCCAAACTGGGGACTCTTGCACATTGCTTCATGCAGCTCATCCCCTTTCTATTTGCTGAATTTTGGGCAAAAGACTAACAAAGATAAACAGCTAGGAGACTACACAGATGGTAACGCATGCAGTTTACAAACTCCTTGCTCTTACATAGTTTTTTGATAATTATTAGTGTGTAAGTCCCTACTGTTTACAGACAATCCAATTATAGTCTTGAACTTTCCCAGACATTAAAAAACATCAGAACATTCATAAAATCTACATGATATTAAAGCAGTTTGTTTGCCAAAATTAGTTCTTTCTGAAGTAAAGCCATCAGCAGCAAACTATTTAAACCCTTTTTTTTCTAATTAACTATGTGATTTTCATTGGCCTGTGTATATTTTGCATGGGATTCATTTAATGTAAATTTAACTGTCCAAAAATTAAGCATGTAGTCACCTAGACTCCCTCTAGTCAGTGGTGAGTCAGGCACTGCCAGAGGCTAATTCTTCCCATCTGGAGGTGTCCAAGACACTCAGAACGAGGCAGCCCCTTGCCCTGTGCAGTGTGGGGGGCAGCATGGCAGCATGGCAGCCCACTAACGGAGCCTCTCTTGACAAGTAACTTGTTGGCAATACCACTGGCACACCCAGTTGCTGCTCTGACCGCTTGTTTTAACTCTGCCCTCTGTGCTGTGTTGGCACAAGTATGTGTGTGTGGTTGTGGAGGGATCTGGACTGAGAACTGGTGCTGCTAAAAATAAAATACTTATTTTCTTTTTCTTCTTTTTGCTGGAAAATGTTTCAGCTCACTAAGTTCTTTAATCCATTTCCCTGGATTGGATTAAAGAAGCAGCCAGGGTGGGGAGTAGGCAGCTCTGGACTAGGAGGGGACTGGCAGTGGCTGCGTTAGCTGCCTTCCATGGTACTGCTATTAAGTGTTTAGCCACAGAGATGCCAGTAGCTGGGCAAGAAAATTTTCACTTTTAGTGTCCCACTGAATACACCTGCATTCTTACTTAAGGCAGAGAATTTCCTAGAAGCAAGGCCTCACCTGATTTTACAACATACTTTTCGTTTTCTGGGGCTTTTTCTTTTTTAATAAAATTGTACACAGTCACAAGATACCTTTCCATGCAGAAGAGAACTGCCAATATTTTTAATTTCTTCTTAGAACTCATATTATACTTCCTCTGCTGTCACTCTTAAAAAACCAGCTAAGCAGATAGCTGATGTAATCACTTTTATTTGCACACAGCTCTTGTTGTAACGGTAATA
>NW_010293753.1:8720-14621 GCF_000700745.2 Antrostomus carolinensis
GGCTAAGACAGAGAGAAGGCAGAGGGGAAACAGGCAAACAGTCTCCCAGTACATAAAAGCTGCTGCAAAGAAGGAAGGATTAATTTGTTCTCTGTGCCTACAAAGACTAGGACAAGAAGCCAGGGGCTCAACTGCAGCTGAGGAGTAAAAACGTTCTTATGATAAAGGTTGTTGTGATGTGCTGGCCCTGGCAGGAGGGTGCATAGTCTCCGTTGCTGGAGGTCATTAAGAACATGTCAGACAAATGTCTGTCAGGAATGACAGTCTGAACCATCATCTCTTGGGGCAGATGAACTGATCTTTTGAGGCCTTTTGTAGTCATTTCACTTCAGGGCTTTTGATCCCATAAACTCTAATAAGCCTACATTATGTGCTCCAAGCTAACCAAGATAAATGTTTCTGGTTTTCTAGTCTTTGGAGAATGTAATATACACTATGAACTGCTCTTAGTTTGTTATACTAATATGCACTATGAACTGCTTCATTCTAGTTTGTTATTAATTTCTCTTCCTCTCACATAATGTTGCAGACAGTTTATTTCTACTGCCCACTGTGCAAGCAGGTCTCTCTTATTCCCTTTTAGACTGGCAGCCAGGAAATTAAAAAAATCATAGAGACTCAGAAAGAGCTGGACATTAACTTCCAGGGGCTTATGTCAGCAAGGCAAGCGAGTGGTGAAACAGACACCTCCAAAGCTCTGAAAAGCATCGAACACAAGCAGCAGCTGGGGAAATCTGAAGATCTACAAAGTACCCATCACCTTTCCAGTAGGGCCATGAAACACAGTGCTCTGTCTGTAGAGAATCTCAGAAAAATTCAAGCTGACAGGTGAGTGAAGCATAAATATAATGGCTATGGGGGTGCTCAAAGCTGTAAAGTTCACAGTCTATCTCTTGAAAGCAAAAAGAGAGGCTTCCTACTCTCCCACTGCTGATGCACCTCACTCTTGGTCTGGAAGGAGGACGTCTAAAGAGAGCAGTGGGGTCTGGCTTCATAGGCCATTTAGTTCTGGCCTTTGCTTGCCTCTGGATGCCAGGTAATGACAATCAGTTTATTTTGAACGGAGTTGCAAAATATTACCCAGTTGATTGATAATAGTTGCTTGGGTGCAATTCATGCCTGGAGTTGCAAAATATTACCCAGTTGATAATAGTTGCTTGGGTGCAATTCATGCCAGAATCTAACCAGTGCTGATGTGCTGGTATCTGGAGTCAGCTTCCCCTAGCAGATACCTACAGGCAAAGTGGGATCTGAGCATTGCCTCGTGAGCTTGGTTATTCTAGAGGGCACACACAGCCTCTACAGCAGCTACAGCCATTCTCCTTTTAGAACAGATAATGTGTATAAAGAACAAAGAGTTTCTTTTCTTAAATAAATTTTATTCCTGCACCTAATCGAGTGACTTGATTTGCAGAAATACTGACAGCGTTTGGTTTCAGAGACAGATGGGGGAGCTGAGCATTCAGTGTGCGTTTTTCTGCATCCTGGCTTCTGTCCTTTAATTTTATTTCAACAAAGACCTTAAAGAAGATCCTAACACATGAGGAAAATGCAGCTAAAATATAAATACCATATGCACCATGAAATAAACTGGGCAAGCCCATTTACTTTTTAAGATCAGCTTAGGGCTGTACTGGGATATTTTGGCACCTTCACAGACACACTTGCCTGTATCCCCAGGTCTCATTGTCCAAGATCTACCTAGCTGTCATCACTGCTGAAGGCCAGCAGCCTTCTTCCTGATGGCAGCACAGTCAGGCACAGCATGGGTATGTTTGTGCCTCTTTGCTACTCCCTAGAGTAGCATTCTGGGTGTCATTTTTAAATTATAAACTTCAGCCAGCTCCTAATACAAAGTTATCCAAATGTACAAGAAGCAGAACTATGAGAGAAGCACTCCTGGGTTTGATAGACATAAGAACAGAGATGGGATCTTATATTTCCTTGCCTTTTTAGCTGTAAAAAATAATGGATAAAGGTGCCAGACACTGTAGTACCAGAACATATAAATTACTGTTGTGTTCCTTTTCTTGCTGGCAGGCAATATGCAAGTGATGTAATTACAGTCACTATGGAAAAGATACAGGAATCAGGAACATTTAATAGACTAACAGAAGCTAATGAGAGAGAAAAGGAAAAAAAGAGCAAATTTCATGACTTCCTCATCAGGTCAGTGTTGTGTTCTGTACTTTGCTGCTTAACACCAAAACCCATTCCCCTTCACTACATGCTAAAAAGGAAAAAAAAAAACCAACAACAAAAAACCAAACCAAAACCAAAGATACAGAAAGGATTCCACTTTTTCAACCATAATCATAGAATGGTTTGGGTTGGAAGGGACCTTAAAGATCATCTAGTTCCAACCCCCTGCCATGAGCAGGGACACCTTCCACTAGACCAGGTTGCTCAAAGCCTCATCCAGCCTGGCCTTAAACACTCCAGGGAGGGGGCATCTACCGCTTCCTTGGGCAACCTGGGACAGTGTCTGAGCAGCCTCACCGGAAAGAATTTCTTCCTAATATCTAATCTAAACCTCCCCTCTTTCAGTTTAGAGCCATTTCCCCTTGTTCTGTCATTAACTGCCCTTATGAAAAGTCCCTCCCCAGCTTTCTTGTAGCCCCTTCAGGTACTGGAATGCCGCTATAAGATCTCCCCGGAGCCTTTTCTTCTCCAGGCTGAACAGCCCCAACTGTCTCAGCCTGTCCTCATAGGAGAGGTGCTCCAGCCCTTGGATCATCCTCGTGGCCTCCTCTGGACTCATTCTAACAGGTCCATGTCTCTCTTGTGATGAGGGCTCCAGAACTGGACGCAGTATTCCAGGTGGGGTCTTGTGAGAGCGGAGTAGAGGGGGACAATCACCTCCCTTGACCTGCTGGCCACGCTTCTCTTGATGCAGCCCAGGGTACGGTTATTGGCCTTCTGGGCTGCAAGTGCACATTGTCTGCTCATGTTAAGCTTGTCATCCACCAGTACTCCCAATCATAATTGTTCTGTCTGCTTTACAATTTGCACTTCCTTCCGTTTCAGAAAGAAATAAATGATGGTTCTGATACTGACCTGAGCTTGAAATTGCCTGAGCTTTCACCACAGTGGATACCAGTGGCTGCATTCATGCAAATGCTGCTCCATATCAATTAAAACATAAGGTCATGTGGGAGCTCCCTGATCTTTAACTCCTTGTCCCCAGTGAAAGCCAGAGCAGCAGAGAATCTTTTCAAATCAGGGCTAGCAACATATGGTCTGTAGGTTATGTGATGCCCAGGAGGATCTGCTCTGATCCATATGCTCATGTGCTCCCTTTTCCCAGTAGCAGTGAGGGATTAGCACAGATGGTGACAGAGGCAGTTGTCTTATTTAAGGCTAATCCACCAGCCACTGTATTATAGATCCCCAAATCTGATATGGTACAGATTTGTTATAATCTCAACTCAAACTGGTGATTCCTTAGCTCAGACTTCTGTGTATTAGAAGTTTGGAGGTTTTTTAGCACAGGAAGCTCTGGTTCAGTCCCCAGCCTGTGAGAGACAATAGCAGTCATCAGAGAAGTATTCGACCATTTTAAAGCTACTTTGTTCTGTGTAGCAGCTCAGGCCCATCATTTAGGGTAGACAGCAAAGCTGCTGTGAGTCACGATTTGCATGAGTCCAACCTACTGGAACATCCCTGGTGGTGGCTCAGTGGTCTGCCTCCAGTGCAAGTCCCCAGCTTCCAGTGAAACGTGATTTCAAGCATGAAACCCAACTCTTCCACTGTCTAAACCCAAAGGATTTGTTTATCCATGGAAGGGACAGAAAGCAAAAATGAAAGCAGCAATTGCTTGTTGAATAACTACTCAATACTGGAAGGTGGAAAGGAGCAGACAAATTACCATCAGAAAGGACATAATCATTTTTATTCCATTCTATCAGTCTTATCTAACCACTTGTTGTCTGTTCTACTATATATTCCTTTCATGGAATGCACTTGATCTGTCTTTCAGTATAATATATACTTGTCTGGTTTTGTGTCAACATACTAGTCTGAGAGCAGTCTGCAGTAAGACTGGAACTCCTTATCAGGAGCTTTTATCACAGTCACCCAGCCAAGGACTAAAAATGAAATGCATGTTTGATTGTAAGGTTGGGATAGGGTATGGAGTCTCAGGTACCAACTCGAGTATTTACTGGCTTTAAATCAAATCATAAGCAGAAAAGCTTAGAAAAGCACACAGAGTGAAATAAGATAATAATAAGACCTAAAACATTACTGCACCTGTTTTATTTTAAACAGGTAAACAGCTCTGTAGCTTTTTGGCCTTCACTCATATCCTTTTTGGCCTTCACTTCATGGATGTCAGAATCTGAAGTAGTGTTTTTTGAAAGATTCTAAGTTTGATATGAAAAAAAACATTCCATACATATAATGAAACGTACACAATTTGGCCCTGGCTGCTGATTAGGCATCTTCTGCACAGAAACAAGGAGATTTTTGCCTGAAATGCAGAAACTGTCACTCAATGATAGGATTCTTCCCTCTCTGCTGTAGGAATTGTATCATCCTCAAGCCCACTCCAAGGCTTTTAACGAGAGCATCCCCTGTGATTTTTAGTTTATTCTCCCTTTCATCCCCATCCTCTTTGCTCACTCTGTGCACCTTTTTTTGGATTAACTTACCAAGTCACCAGCTTTGATGAGGAGACTCTGTTCCTGACTTGCGTATGTGCTGACTCCCCAAGGCTCAGAGTGAAGAGGTGAATGCCTTTTTTTCTACTCAGCCATGGAAAAGGGCTTGTCTCCTGCTGTTCTGAAGACACAGGCCATGATTTTGTGTGCACTTCTCTTAGTTGAGCTGTTACAAACTCATTAAGCGAGCAGGATGAGTGGGGCAGTGGTCAGCTAGGTGCTGCAATCTATCAGGAGACAGGAAGTTCCTCTTGTAGGTAAACAGCTCTTGTCTTTTTTTTATATATTGAAGTGATTGTATTTTCCCATTTTTCTTTAGGGAGGAGGAAGGAAAGAAGGAGATAAAGTCACTCAAGAAACAGCTGCAAGATGTCAAGAAAAAAACTGAAATAGAACTTCAGGTGAGATCACTTAACACTGGGCATCACGCCAGGGGGAAGCCTGTTAGCAAGCTTGCCTCTGCTGCCCAGGAACTCACACTCAGATGAGAGGACATGTGGCATATATAACAATCCATCATTTAGGAATATAGAAGCAGAACAATTACAATAAATATTCATATTCTGAATACGCCTGCTAATGACTTTAAGAGCAGTTTCTAATGGTTTTCAAATGGGAGCTCAAAATGTTCACTATCATGAGAGACCCTGATCAAATCAGAATACCCCAAGAACGCTGCTGGGAGCAGCAAAGCACGGGCGTCTGCAATCAGTAAGAAAGAGGTTATCTGCAGATAGCAGTATCTAAGATTATGTTGTACTTACTCATGCAGACGTGACACCTGGCACAGAGGAAAGTGTGACCACGAGGGAGTGAGAAAGCAAGCAAGCTGTCATAGGGGCATGTAATTTTTCTACCTACAAATTTGTCTGGGAAAAATTTCATTATTTTAATCTATTTTTTTGAGCTTCCAGATATTAGAAAATCCCAAACATGGAAGTCCTAGACAAGGGCAGATTAATGTTATTGCACGTACATTGTCATGTCAACTTGATCTTTCTGGAAAGCTCCAGCCCTTCTGTCTGCAGCATGCAAATGATGTGTGCATGCACAGTAGGTCTGGGGCATTCTGGCCATGTCAGACTTGCTACACAAGCACAGATCAATTGAATGACATATCCCTGGTCACTTTGATGCTCACCATACAGCTCAGACTTGATGCTCATATGTGCTTTAGAGCAAAAGCACACAAAGTTCTGTGCAGAAACACGGAAACGTAGCCTAGTCCTGCTGCAGCAGG
>NW_010293753.1:14639-25004 GCF_000700745.2 Antrostomus carolinensis
GGTAAAGAAGCAAAAGGCAGGCAGGTTCAGAGCTGTGCAAGGACTGGAAGAAGGAACAAGAATCTGACTCAGTTCAGTACTGAGCAAGAGGAGAGCAAGGGCAGCTGAGGAAAGAATCGGTATCACTGAATTTTGTCTTTGGACAAAAGTGTGGACAGTGACCAAGCAAGGATATAGCTGGCTAAAGAGAGGGGTTTTAAGCCACTGGCATGCTGGTGAGGTACAGTTTATAGAACATGACGGTTTTGTGCTGGCAGCCTGGATGCACGTGCAGTGGAGAGTTAATTGTAAATACAGGATGGTTGTGAGAACAGGAAGGATCTACTGGCGAGGGCAGTGTATGCAGCGGTCTGTAACTGACAGAACAGCAGAGGTCCAGGGGAGATACTAGAACAGCAGAGAAGAAAGCTGGAATGTACAAGATGGGAAAATTCATTTAGGTCAGTACTCATCTACTAGTGGAGAACCTGGAAATGCATACCATGCACTGGGAAGTGTAGTGAGATGAAAAGAGCACTGGAAAAAAACTGTGGGTGTAAAAGAGAGGAGAAAGAAGAGGAGTCACTGAAGGAAATGGAGTTAGCAAGTTAGGAGACAAACCGAGAAAGAACAGTTGTGGGAACTAAAAGGGAAATGAAGGATGAACTTTTCTGCCCCTACAGATTTGAACAGAACACCTGAAGGATGTAGAGGACTGAAAAGGGGAGCTCTGTGCCTCAATATATACTTACTTACTGCCACTGGAATGGTATGGGAGCCTATTTCCAGGTCCTATGGGAACACCCAAAACTCCCTTGACATCTGTGGTGGTTTGGGTATCTCTGTGGCAGTTAAATTAAATAAACTGGATACCCTGTCAGGTTCTGAGACTATGTTGTCCATTTGCTTCTGCACACTGTTCTTTCTCAGTCAGATTCTGATGGCTCCTGGGGAGCTCCTGTTCTTCCACTCCCCAGGACAGTCAATATGATGAGGTAGTTCTCCTTCCATGTAGTGCTCCTCAAACCTCACAGTGTCTGTGCACACAAAATATGTATCTAGTCCTGGTTTAATGCCTTCCCAGGGACTGGTGTGTAGGGAGCTGTAATCATCCTGTCTGGCATGAGCAGCGATGTCCTGGCACTGTGCAGTCAGGCTGGGCACTTCTCTGTGTCCTGTCCTGCCCCTCTCCTACCTCTTGCAGTCAGAACCTTCTGCTAATTCATTTCATGCTTTTTGCCTCATCAAGTGGGATCTGCACTCATCTGGGATTTTTTTTTTTTTATGTTTCCAGCTTTAAAGCCCTTTTCTGAGCTTCCTTATAGTTTCAGCTTTGATAACAAATCAAAGACAAGACTACTTTCAAGTAGTGCTTTCCTCCTGTGCCAAAAATAATGGTGTCTCACTGTGTCTCCCAAGGGAGAATAATTCCTCTTCACTTCATATGGGATTTTCCCATAGGCAGTTTTACAGACACTTGCATGATTTGTGACTTTGCCAGCTAATTAAAAACAAAAATACAGCTTGCTGATTTTGGAGTACTTTGAACAATAATAATGCACAGACCTGTAGACAAAAGCCTACATGGTTGTCTCCAGTCTAGTAGATGGGGAAGACAAAAGCAAGCAAGTCTAATCAGGGAACCAGAAAAACATGGTCTGTGCTTCATGCATGTTGCTTGTATGTTTGTATTTTCATCCTTGCTAGCTCTTAATGAGATGTTAATTAATACTGTATTAGCCTGCTCCACTAATTTTTCTTTCTGATGGCACACAAATCAAATGCTAAGCGGTCTTATTTATTTTGTTTTCTTTCCTCTTGGAAAGCACTGGTGTCTCTAAAGGAGCTGAAATCAACCGTCTGGATTTGCTCTTCCCCCTCCATGTAGGAGCATCACCGAGAGCTCTGCTTTGGCTGCAGGAGTTCTGTTTGCTGCTGCACTGATCGTTTTCTAGCTTGTATAAAAATACTCACTTTCCAGGACAAGGGATGGCAGTCTGCACAGATTTGGAAACAAGTTAATATCATCTAGGATTGCATAGGTTAACATAAAAATTTAGGAAATGTGAATTTTAGACTTCCTGCATTGCTATTCACCCCGAGACTTTCTGTATCCTGTAGGTTTTGTGGCATACTCATGCCACACACATGTGCAAGTTATGGTATAATTTTATAACAAGCAGTAATATTGCAGGCTACCTACCAGTTGGAAAACCAAGACGTTGCACCACGGTACCAGTGAAGCCAGGTCTGTAACTTTTATTCTCTGTGGGCTCTTGTAACATAGCCAGCTCTGCTGTAGCAGTGCACCACTCGGTACTGCTTTTAGCAGTGCGACTAAAATCCATCACGCTTCTTCCATTATCTTCTCCCAGGAGGACAAATCCATCAACAGAGTGTTCTGGGGAATGTTTTACACACATATACCCCCACGCCGGTGCGTGTTTCTACTGCAGAAATGCACTAGGCAATTACAGTAGAAGACACAAGGTTTGTGATGGTCCTGATCTCCTGGGTGACTGCACCTCAGCAGGACCCAGAGCTGCTGTGCTACATCCAGACCTGTTTCCAGAGGCACAGGACTTTTGACAAGAGTGCTGCTGACAACAGGTCTGCTCCCCCTGCCAGCAAACCACCCCTCACACAGCTCGCTCCCGCAGTTGCTGGGAGGAAGGTGAGCTAGCAGAGGGGTGCAGAAGCCGAAATACGGGGGGGGGGAAAAAGCCGTTATATCGAGGCTGGGTGACCTTCCAGACCTGCTGTCCGTTTGGCTGAGGCCAAAAGGCATTTCTCAGGGGTGTGCAGCATGAGGATGTTCTGGCAGCTGGGACAGAGATGCAGGCTACGGCCTCACTGAAGTGTCTGTAGGGCTGCACGTTGTGGTTTCAGGGGAAGCAAGTTTGGGCTGCAGCAGGTGTGTAGATCTAAGCATATCTTCAGGCTCTGCAAGCTGAGATAGTGCAGCTGCCAGTGGAAAGACTTGAGCTCATATGCACTTGGTGTGGAAGCAGGGAGGCCAGCAGCAGGGCTCCCTGCCAGCACGCTGGCTGCCGGCACGTAGCGCAGCACCCCGGCCCCTGCCCCTGCCCCTCCGAGCGCCTGCCAAACGGCGGGTGCTGGGTGCACTGCTGGCAGCGGGGGGTTGTCCCACGGCTGGAGGAATTCCTCAGGCTGTTTAGTCCCGTTTGCTATTCTTGTAACCAGCTGTATTTTAAGTGACTGTAAATATTAATTGCCGTGGAAGAGCTAAGAGATCTAGGTGGCACTTGCAAGAGAGAGAAATCAAAGTAAATGAAAACACAGGAGCGCGCAAACCCTCTCCAGCTAAGTGCAGTCGCTCTTGCAGCCAACCAGCATCTGTGGGGCAGACTCCTATGGCACCAGGTAACAGCAGCAGACAGGCCTCTGAGCTGATGTCTGCGAGCTGAGAGATCAGAGAAAATCAGCTTGTTTACCTGCTTGCGAAGCCGACTGGCTCTTGACAACTATTTCCCGGGTTTTGATCTTGGTCTCTGCCAGTTTTGTGATAGTTTTGGACACACGAGATATGATTTTGCATCTTTGGTTTGGCAGATTCAATGCTGAAGTCATCCCGAACAAGCAGCCCAGAGGTTTATTGCATTAGCTATGAAAGCAGGCCATGTCCTGGCTGGGACCTTTGCTATGATAAACCAGAATGAATAAATATTAACTCATTTTCACAGCCTGAAGTTCAGGGCACAGCATCCTCCACAGATGGTGCCCACAGCTCGTGGGCATTTACTGCCTGCAGCCTCATACCCAATGTGCCCCAGTTCTGCAGGGCCAGGTCCATCACTTGGGCTGCAGGAGCTGCCCACACACACGCCTGCAGCCGACTTTCCCTCTCCAAGTGACTGCGTTGCTGTAAACCACCCCTGGGGTTTTACATTTCACTTCCCGTCTGCTTTGGGTTGTGTAACCGAGCCCCCAGACTCCCCACCTCTAACCAAGATGTTTTACAACACCACAGACCAAATCCAAACCACAAACATGTTCTACAACAAAGGAAACAAACAGGGCAGATGGGCCCCCATCCCGGCTGAGGCCTGGGGCGCTGGAATCAAAAGCACTTTTTCCTCTGCTTTACTAAAATATGACACGAAAAAGAAAATAACCTGGTGAAATGTTCATGCTCTGCCCCACCTCTCTAATACCTGAGTACTTTGTAACCCAGGCTGAACCCTTTTTTTCTAACCTGTTTGCAGATCCTAGCAGATAGCAGTCCACGCTGTCATCAGCAGTGCTCGGCTTTGCTGAGCCTCAGCACCACAAAAAAGGGTGTTTTTCATTAGCATCTCCCCAATCTCACTGTCAACCTCTTGATTTAGATGTGATTCCACCACGATACAGGAAGACAATCTCAAAAAAAAGTGGTACAGTCACCTCCTATGTCCAATAAAGGCCATTACCAGAAACCTGGATAGGGCACAAATAGGTCATGTCTGGACCTGTCTGCAGTCATATGATGATAAGGCCATAAAATAATATCTGATATTGGAAATCTGCAAAAAAAATTGAATGCATGACTTTAAAACCCACAAACCAGCATCAGCCAAGGCCCCTAATTGTCCTGAGTCTTATAAATGTACTTTATTCTTCTTAACTATGTCCAACAAGGGGTGCAGAGGGAAGGATTTTCCTTTGAACTGTTCCAAACTCTTCTTATAAGGAAACCTTTTCCAAATGAGTCATGCTGCACAGGCTTTTAAACACAGCACTATGGAGCTGGCTTCTTCCTATGGCATTTTTCCATGTTTACACAGCTAAGGAATGCGAGGGTGCTTCGGAGACAAGATATGTGGGCTTCAAAACATTTAAATGCCAGCACTTTGGTATTTCATCTTCAACTGCAAGGCTTGGCTGATGAATGTCAAACCCGTCATAGCATGGCAGGAAAGCAAAGAGCAAGGCTGTAACGGGGCCATCAGGCACCAAAACAGAGGCGTGAAGATGGGTCTTGCATAATTGCACAGGAGACCTTGATGACCTTTTTAACTTTCAGTGCAAAAGTCTTTAGAGTTTTTCATTTTACAGGCGGTTCTTCCGAGTTCCAACCTCAGATTAATGAACTTTTATCTGTTACTCAAATAAATTCATTAAAAAGGAGTAAACAGAACAACAATCCCAAATCAAGCAAATGCACTTTGCCTACTGAACACTCTCCCAAAGCTGGACAGACGCGGTATGTTGGCTCAGGATTGTTGCCCATGGGGGAGCTCCTGGGGACAGAATTCCCCCAAGGAAAGCTCAGCTCCATTGTGAAACAAGGCACGGGGAGAGGCTGGGAGCTCGTAGCCAGCTTTTCCTGGGCGCTTCTTCCTCACCCTGGGTGTATGTTTTTGTAACCAAGTGGGCACCATCTACCTGGTAAGATTTCAAGAACTGTTTAAACATATGAGCAAGACAAGATTAGATTTTCATCTGTTCCTCAGGTTGTGTTTATACAGTTGCTGCATAATGAGAAAAAAAAATGAATCCAAGGAATTGGGTGTACTGTAGGAAATCAGACGCTGGCTTATGCAGGTCTGAGGCATCTCCTCCTCTTACAGAGATGCTCACTCACTGACACAGCTTAATCCCAGAGGTTAGCAAAGCCTGACTTTAAGCAGTTGAAATTATTTGGCTTCTTTTATGCTTATAATAAGCATTCCTGGGCCAGAGACCAGAAGGCCTGGCTTCTTGTCCCACTCTGTTCTTCAGTCCACCCTCTCCAGCGGTAATAACTCCTCGCTGATAGGTTTATTGCCTTGTGTATGGGTTACAAATCAAACTTCCCTTTGAAGTAGAGGTTGAAATGGAGCAACACTCAGGGAAAGTGTGAAGCCTATACCCTTGTCTCTTCTGAATTTACCAGGCAGTGGAGAGATTAAGAAACAGTGAGATGACCTCAGTCTCCAAGCTTGCTTTTGTGCTTCTTCTGTCTCCTCCACCAGAACCGAGATGATATGATTGCTTACCTCAAAGATGAGCTCCAAGAGATGAAGGCAAAAACAAACATGGAGAGCTCCTACATGAAGAATAGCACAGACCTCCAGGTCCACCAAACCCAGAAGAAGTGCAGCAATGCAGAGAATGTCCTGAACAAGGAAATTCAGGTAATCCCTTCCCCATGGCCCCTACTGGAAAGCATCTCCAGCTAGTAAGGAAACAGTCCTCCTTGCTCCCCACGTGCCCCTTCTGTTCTCCATCACAGTCACAAACATAACTGTTGAGTCAGGACACTCATCCAGGTTAGAAATCTTTTATCTTTTCTGTGGCTTCTCTGCATGGTCCTGCAAACAGCAACAGCACAAATGGCATGGCTGCAGGAGACAATGGCTGGAGGCAGGGACTGCTGAAACTAACACCATCATCAGAGAAACATGCCCATAACCATGTCCAAAGGGTGTAGTTACAACAAAAGCCACATGAGCTCCCAGCATTGCCTGGAGCACGTTATGCAGATAGAGCTGTTCCTGTGGCCCTAAGGTGAACTGCACTAGAAAACTGTTTTGCTTTTGCAAGCATTTTTTTTTTTGCCTGCTGAAGGTCTGATCTAATCATCCCTTTCCCATAGATGGCCCAGAGGCAAGGACTGCCTCGATTAATTTTGTCACTGGGAAAAATGTAGATGGACTCCACAGGGAGCTCCTGCACGCTTGCTCACCAGCTCGGCTTCCAGCAGCACGTGTGTGCACACGTAAGCACTAACATTGTCTCTCACATTTTCTGCCTGTGCTGATCACAGAAGTTGAGGAGCAAAACTGACCAGGAGATTCGAGTCCACACGGAGATTGAAAATTTCCTCAGGCAACACCATAAGGTACGTGTGACTTTCTGCTATTGCTTAAAACAGCAGCTCATAAGCATTATATCATCAATTAGTGCCTAAAGAAAACCTGTTATTGCTCCATCGAATTTACAGGTTCGTGACTGCTGCTTTTTGAATGACTGCTTACTCTCAAGCCTTAACTAACCCAGCTCTCCCAGACTTGGGATTTGCTACATTTGGGTACATTTCCTTAAAAATTAGAGTCCATGTAATGATTGGCATTGTTTATTCAGGTGTTACGGATTTGTCCTCTTTCAGATAGTTGTATTCAGCTAGTTGGGATTTTGCTTAGACCTTCCTTGGCAATAGCTGAGGCTCCCAGGAACTCAGTGAAGGGTGGGAGTGCTACTGCACAAAGCGAGGGCAACAGTTTCACAGACCCAAGTGTCACACAGAGGGGACACTAAGGAGGAAATGACACAAGCTGCCAGCCCAGTTTTGCCTTGTCTCAATCTGAGGACGAATCAGGGTTGGATAATTGCTAACTGACAATTATTGTACCCATTTTCAGCAGCAAACAACCATGAGTGTCCTTGTGCTGTTGATCCAGAGGTTCAGAGCTTTCCTATCATCAACAGCAGTGCCCATCACAGTGAATAACACTGGAAAGCATCTCATAAACCATACAACTGGAAGAAAACCTGTCCTACTGCAGGGTACCTAACGTCACTGCCAGTAGGAAACGTAATAGAAGATAATAAATTTGAAAAGATGTAATTTGAGTGCAAAAAAGTGCTTTATCTTGAGAGCAATTTAAAGTGTCCTTCATATCCCAGAACCTTAGTCTGATCAACGCTTCACAGTGAGGGGACTTTGCACGTACAAGCTGCAGCTTATTTGACCTCTACCAGAAGGTGAAGTGCAAGCCCAGACAGCAGCTGGTGGCTTTATAGGGGCCCACAGAGAAGAGGATGGACCATGCCCTCCATCTCCCTTGTGTGTCCAGCTGTGACACTCTAATGAGATTGATGTTTTTCCTCAGATTATTTTTCCATGCAAGCAATCATGGTTGTTGCTATGGAGAAACTGTTCGTGAATGGGAGGAAGTCATCTGGGTGACTGTTTCAGCAGCACCTGCCTGCCCTCCTATTCACGAGTGAGACAAAGCCAAGTTCACAACCTGAAACAGCGTGAAGTGCTGTCCCCTGGGACCTTATTCCTGGTGCACTGAGTTTAATCCAGAACGCGGGCAGGGAGTCAGGCAGAGGAGAAAAGCTTCCTCACTGTCAGATTCTCCTTCCTAAGCCTCGCTCCCTTTGTATACACACAGAGAATGGCTTCTGGATGTCATTTGCTTCACCAGGACTGACTGTGCCCAAAACTAACCCCCAGCGCTTCTGCACTCTTCTTGCACCTCTGAAAGTTCAACCCAGTCTCTTCTCATCCCCAGTCCAGGGCTGTGGCTTCCACGGTGAACCCTCAGCAAGAGGCCTGCAAGCCACCAGTTATTTACCACTAGTTCTAGGGGTTTGATCCTTTCAAGGCTTAGACAAGAAGGAAACACTGACCATGAAAAATTTATGGGACTCTTACCCCCATCCTGAAAGCGGGCCAGATAACAGCAGCAAGCTTTTCCCCTGCACACTCTTTGTACCATGCTGAGCACCCTTCTATCCCCATGCAGATGGTGGAAGAGAAGCTGGAGTACTGGGTGGACAAGTACGAAAATGACGCAGATGCTAAAGACAAAGAATTGGATGCCCTGAAAGCATCAAAGGCAGAAAACATGGAAATGATGCAGAGACTTGCCAAGGAGGTAAGAGCATCTCAGTGCTCAGCCATGCAAAACTGCATCCTGGCTTTTCCCTACTCTCGTTCAGAGAAGGAACCAGGACTGTGTAAAAAACCCCAAAATACAAAAAAATCCCCAATCAACCAAACAAAAAACCTCAAACCAAACCAGTAATCTTGAGGTGCAGGGTGCAATTATAAGCACTCGTCCTGGGAAAGCAGGGACCCAGTAGTCATCTTCTATTTGCCACCTGTGACATCGAGGGGGGAGGAGGATGTTTCCCCTACAGCTATGATCAAATACCAGCAAGTAATCAGAGAGCTACTGACAGCCTTTGTGACACGGTTCCATCCCATCATCTGCCTCACCTTAGTTTGCTGCTCCTTCTAAAGCAACATCTGGGTATGCGAGGCTGAGACCGGAGAAGGCAGCTCCATCTCTTCCATGATGCACATTCACAGCTGCACAGTACTATTAAAAGGGAACTGGTTCCAGTTAAAACCATTCCTGCCCCACACTGGTTTCTGGTGAACTGCTGGGCTCTGGTCACAGCTATGCAGGCACAGTGGAGCCGGCAACACCGGCCAGAGAGAAGTGTCTCGAAAAATGGTGTTTTAAAGCCAGAAGGAATTAACTTGTAATCATTCCTTACTGTCACTGGGAGATGAGGGGACTGAGTTAGATGTTTCCTGGCTTGTGGGCTCATTTTTCACTCTGTACACTGTCATCTCAGTGTCCCAAGTGTGTTTGTACATCATCTGCTGCCTTGCCTGGGGGAGCACAGGTCCCTCCCCCGCCATCTGTTGCCTAAGACGCCATCAGACAACCATTTTACAGCACAGGATCAGAGGGTTAATCACACCCAGGCGGTGAGAGGTTTCACTTTGGCAGCAGCTCTCAGTGCCCTAGGACTGATGGTGGTAATGAGCAACATTTGCCATCTGGATTCAGGAAAGATCAAATGAAGGAGCTGGGGGAGGAAGGTCCACGCTGAGACGTTACCCTTGGGCTGCACAGGGTGGGGACCTGCACTGTGACCTGCAGGCCAGAGCCACCCTGGCTGGGCTGTGACAAGCCAGTAGCAAGGATGAGGCCAGAAGGCAGACAGGGGAGAAGACTCCTTGCCCCAGGGTCCAGGTGAGCCCTGCCCTGGCAAGCTGCTGTGCAGAGTGAGCCTGGAAGGTTGGCCCTGCTGTTTAGGGGACGTGTTTTTCATGCAGCTGTCGCCACCCCTGTGCTCTCTTGCAGTGCCAGATGTTTGAGGAAACCATCCTCAGTGACCGGATGGAAAAGAAGGCTAAAAGAAGACAACTAGAGCAGGATGCCCTGGAGCTGAAGAGCATCCTGAAGGTAAAGGGGAGCTAAGCTGAGGCAGTGCTGCTCCATCAGCAGTTCGGAGTCAGTAATTTGCACCATGGGCTTTGCTCAGGCAGAAAATGGCCTGAGAGAACTGGCTGGTGTGGGGTGGCACAAGCAAAGGACAGATAAAGCCAAAACTTCTGGGGCAGGCACAGAGCCAGCAGCTAGCTGCAGGTTTGAGAAGGCAGCAAAAGGGGAGAAACCAGTCTCCTCCAGGGATGTGGGGCCACAGTCATCACAGCAGCCCCACTGCCTGGGCGATACAGGGAGGGCCACGGGCCAGTTCCCCTGCTTGTCTCCTTGCCACCAGCTACAGATGCCCTCAGCCCAGATGTGGACACCTTCAGTGTAACCAACTGCTGCTGCGTGGGCCAGGGGTTCCCTCCTGCAGCTGCAGAGCGCAGGAGATGCTCTGGCCATTGAGCTGTACCAGGTAACCCAGCAAGTGATTTCCCCTAAGACC